>NW_006800316.1:516178-532583 GCF_000485575.1 Poecilia formosa | reverse complement strand
CATTTCATCTTCTCCAGGTCAGAATATGAGATGCTCAGGTTGATTAAATCTAAACTTGGTCATTATACAAAGAACATATTTTTAAAAAAACAGAGAAAAAGGGATTCTCACTTTCCGTCCATCTGTCTGTCCGTCCGTCCATCCCATCCATCCATCCATCTTTGCATTCACCTTCACCCAGACATCCATGTCTGCATAATTCATTTTTGACTCAAGCAAAAAATTGAACAGCTAAAGAATAACTTTTTCCGCTGGGTCTGTCTGCAGGAGGCGTATTCTGTAGCACGACAATTCAACCAGATCCCACCCATTTGTGAACAGGCAGAATATCACATGTTCCAAAGGGAAAAGGTGGAAGTGCAGCTCCCACAGCTTTACCACAAAATAGGTAAGCAGTTTCCATAGTGTTTGGGAAAGATCCAAAACACAACGAAAAGCTGATGCTTTATTTAAATATTTTTTTTACATAGCATTTTGTAATGAATTGGAATGACATTTCCAGCTGTTTCTTCCTTGTTAAAATGCTGCAGGGGGAATTTTACTCACTTCTGTCATGATGCTTGAGTTTGAGGACAGACCAAAAGGCAAACAGGAACTGGAAGCATGTGTCATGTTGAAAGTTTAATGAAAAATCGAAAATCCGCCACACAATTTTTTTTGTTTCTTCTTTAGCATATATTGCGCTAGGTTTGATGTTTGGGATGTTGACTGTTTCTGACCCAGATACGGTGGGTTTGGCGCCATCATGTGGCCAATTAGGATGACTACACAATGTGGTCAGATCTCACTCCTATGAACAAACAGGAAAATCAACAAGATATTGTGTTGATTGTATATAGGATCTCACTCCTATATACCCCCAGCTTACAATTGATTTTCATATATAGAAATATTGAAAATGACCCTAAACTGTAGTTCATACCAGTTGGTGGCTGTGAGGAGAGAAGCAAAAGGCAGACTGAGTACAGATAGAAAGTGGCACAGGCGCCATCATGTACACAGGGGACTAAAGAATAACTAGACCTAAGAAATATAATTAAACTTAAGTAACAAAGAATAACTAAACACAAGAAATAAATGTCACTAGAATCGCTAAGGAAAGACTGAACTAAAGTAAAACAGAGACAAGTTCGATCTAATAAAAACGAAACTAAGGAATAGAGAAAAGACGAACTTCAAAACAACTCAGGTTAAAGCTCTGCATTATTAAGGTAAAATAATAAACTTCATTCTGTTGCTGAGCATTGTTTTATATTTAATTTATTTATCTGGGAAACACAGGCATTGGAGCTATGACTTGGTCTCCACTGGCATGTGGAATAATCTCGGGAAAATATCGAAGTGGAATACCGCCTTCTACACGAGCTTCACTTAAGGTAAAATAATTTTTCTTCTACAACTGTTGTTTGCTAACCTTTGTGTCAGCCGTTTAGCTTTTACACAAAAACAACTTCTGACGGATCAAAGTTACATAGATGGGTTAAAACAAAAATATTAAAACGTTTTTTTGCATACTTATTTTAATTGTTGCAGGCTTATTGGGGGCCGGTATCATGTCTAGCAGATAGTTTGTCAGATAAACCCTGAACAGATCATCAGTCTGTCAAAGGCATTTATATAGACACTCACCGGCCACTTTATTAGGTACACCTAGCTAATACTGGGTTGGACTCCCTTTTGCCTTCAGAACTGCCTTGACCCTTCATGGTATACACGTACTGGCCACTTTATTAGGTACACCTGTCCAGCTGCTCATTGACATAAATGTTGATTCAGCCAATCACATGGCAGCAAGTCAATCTATTTAGGCATGTAGACATGGCCAAGACAATCTGCTGCGGCTGAAATCGAGCATCAAAATGGGGAAGAAAGGTGATTTAAGTGACTTTAAATGTGGCATAGTTGTTGGTGCCAGACGGGCTGGTCTGAGTATTCCAGAAACTGCTGATCTATTGGGATTTTCACACACAACCATCTTACAGACAATGACTGAAAAAGAGAAAATATCCACTGAGTGGCAGTTCTGTGGACACACATGCCTTGTTGATGCCTGAGGTCAGCGGACAATGGTCAGACTGGTTCGAGCTGATAGAACGACAACAACAGTAACTCAAATAGCCACTTGCTACAACCGAGGTTTACAGAAGAACATCTCTGAACGCACAACACATCAAACCTTGAGGCGGATTGGCTACAGCGGCAGAAGACCACACTGGGTGCCACTCCTGTCAGCTAAGAACAGGAAACTGAGGCTAAAATTCACACAGGTTCACTGCATTTGGACAATAGAAGATTGGAAAAACGTTGCCTGGTTTGATGAGTCTCGATTTTTGCTGTGACATGTCTTTCATAAAGTGTAAATCGTCTCAGACTGGTTTCTTGAACATGATAATGAGTTCACTGAACTCGAATGGCCTTCACAGTTACCAGATCTCAATCCAATAGAGCATCTTGGGGATGTGGTGGAACGGGAGATTTGCATCATGGATGTACAGCCGACAAATCTGCAGCAACTGTGTGATGCTATCATGTCAATATGGACCAGACTCTCCGAGGAATGTTTCCAGTACCTTGTTGAGTCTATTCCACGAAGGATTAAGGCAAAAGGGAGTCCAACCCAGTATTAGCAAGGTGTACCTAATAAAGTGGCCAGGGAGTGAACATGTTTATCACACTGTGTCTGAATATGAACAGTTTTGTTTATTTTCCATAGTTAAAATCTGATCTGTGATATGCGTGTGATCATCTCCCACAGGGATATGAATGGATAAAAGAGAAGATAATGAGTGAGGAGGGTCACCGAGAGCAGCTCAAGCTGCAGGAACTAGAAACCCTCGCACAACGACTACAGTGTACCTTGCCACAACTTGCTATTGGTAAACTATACGGGGTCATTTTTTTTCTATCTATCACATTATTTTGGCCATTCTGGGATATTTTGTCTTTCATTTTTAAGGTGTAATATTGAATGTTTCAGTATGAGGCAAAATAAAAATTATACCCATTAAGATTAAATGGACGATCCCATCACATCCAAAAGCACATTTTTAAATCCACATTTGAACAACAACAAATTTCCTAGACAGTAATATTTTTACTATTAATGAGTAAAAAGACATCTTAAGACACGACGATGGACTGTGACCCTCCTAAGGTTATTGGCTAAGAAACTAATTACAAGTGTTTGTAAAAATCCAAAACTGTCACTAGATTATGTAAAACCAATAAACTACAGGTGGACATATTGACCCAAAATATTGATAATATCAAATTGGTATCAGTATCGACTGATGCGGACTAGTGTAATAAGATCAATACTTTACTTTCATATTCCCTCTTGAAATTTTGTTAATTTTGTACCGTAGTTTCTCAACTGCATTGTAAAAAAATTTGCCTTGATTAGCTTTCAAATTAAATTTGCACTTTATTTAGAAAACAATGCACACAATATTTTTGTTTTTCTATTGTTTCTGTTTATCATGTAAATGTATTGTTAAAGTATTTTGTAGACTTTATCTAAATCGTGCCCTAGATTTTAACAAAATAATTCAAAGGAAAACCACAGAACTACCCCAAAGTCAGAAGTTTGATGATTTATTTATTATGCTTAAATAATATGTATTACAAAGGCAATACTGGCCTTGTATTTACTCTGTATATCCCTCCAAGATATCCCTCAAACAGGGATTTACTCCTAGAGGGAATAATTACTTTTTCTTTTTTCAGTTAAAAATTTTAATGAATTCATGTGAATGATGTTATTCAGTGGATTACAGGGTGTGGCTGATTGAAATCTGTGTTTAAATTATCAGTGAAAGCATAAACTATTAGTTTACTCTGATAGTGTTTAATGGTGACTAGGCATCCTGTGGTGGTTCTTTAGTAAAATGTTCTGTTTCAGACCTCAGCAGCTATAATCTGCTGGTTATTAGGCTGGATGTTGAAGAGACAGATGCATCTTTAATTTAAGCATTTAACACACCTGTGACTCTCCTCTCTTCACTCATTTAACAGTGAACAAAGTATTAAAGCAGGTGTTACCCGGTATGGATTTCAATGGCAGGTTTTTGATTCCATTGCTGGTAAGGACTGCGCTCAGATTGAATCCTTATCTCTGACATTTTCACAGCGTGGTGCCTGAGAAATGACAAGGTGAACTCTGTGCTGCTGGGCGCTTCCAGACCCGCTCAGCTGGTGGAGAACATCAGAGCCATCCAGGTCAGCGTTCACACAGGAAGCAAATGTAATTAGTGCAAATATGCAACCAAGCAAAACAAAACCAATAGAATGACCTTTTCTAATACTTTATTGTTCAGTTGTCTGTGGGGCTTTTCTTCTTATTTCTGGTGATTTTATATATTCACAGTAACATTGCAAATACAAAAAAATGGTCTGATTTAAATAAATAAGAAAACACATTAAGGTTTGACTTTAAATTGGCAAGAGTTTTTACCATCTGTGATAGCACACTAATTGGAACTAAAACTTTTTGTTTTACTTTAAAGAATCATTTTTTTTCTCCTTTATTTTCACAGGTTCTCCCAAAGATGACAATGTCCATTGCAGCTGAGATTGATTGCATCTTGAAAAACAAGCCTCACTGTAAAAAGGGTTCCAGATTTTCAAAGGAGCACTGATATAGGCTGCTGTAGACCCAGTGCATGATGGGATCTTGATCCTTGTGTAATTCGTGTACACTTCACTGTTGTAAAAAAAAAAAAAAAACAAGCAACTGAAAACAAATAAACACATTTAGACAACACTACTTCTCAATTATACTGTGATAAATTAACTGCTGCCATGGAAACTGAGAGAAATGTTCAAAAGACCAGAGTTTGACACAAGCTAGTTTAAAAAGAAATAAAAAAGAAGAAATGTGGACTAACTGTTTACCAGAGACGGACTGTTTCTCCAGTGTTGTAATGGGTCCAAATGATGTGTTGCACTTGGTTAAGTGTTTTGCCAAAGCTGTGTAAGACATTGCCTAATTCAGTTAAATTATTCTTTATTTTTTGTATAATGTAAATCTACCGTCACACCTTAGGTGGCGGTATAGTGCCACACAGAGTCGTTAACCAGGCGTGTTCCTGCTGAGCAAAACTGCAGGTAGAGAAAATTCACTGTGTGGAGAAAATTACTTGTTTCCCTGGCAGATTATTTCACTTATAACCTGTTTCATGAATATTAAGGAATTGCTGCCTTAAAACAAGCTCATCTTTCTTGCTGAAAGTTACTTGTTGGTTATTTTTGTCTTATTTCAAGTGTACTGCAAAGTTTTCACTAGAAATTAAACCAAAAATATTGGTAAGCTTTTGTGGTTTTACAGTGCAAGTTTGATCTTATCATGGAGTGGCATTAAAAATTAAAAACTACGTGTAGTTTGCAGGAATAAGTTTTCAGTGGTAGGGTCAAGGAGTTGTACATAACACAAGCATAATGTTCATTCCCAAAATAAAATAACTTTTATTTTCTTGATGTTCATTCTACAGATAACAGCAACATCACTGACCTATTTACACTAATATTCATAGAGAACTACTGAGAAGGGAAACCTGCACATCACATGCAGGGTTGGTACTTCTGACATGAGTACTATTTGCAGGTAATCTGTATTGTTCTGGTTCTGCTTAAGTAGTCCTTACACCTGTAATACCGACATCAGTGTGTGAATGTACTTGTGGATGTTCGGATGACTGAATGAGGTGTGAGGCGCTTTGCAGTCCTCTGACTTGATGGAGCACTATGTAGGTTCAGACCATTGACAATTGACCATTCTTTAAACGTCTCAGTGGGTTTTTGTCATGGTGTTAAATTAAAGGCTTGATGTTTTGTGAAATTGGTGACAAATGGACAGATCTTTCCATCAGTTTGTAGGTGTGTTGTGTTTTATGAGGTACCAGCGGACTTAGGTAAGTGTCATCTGTTGCAGCTAAATAGTTTTCTAGTTGCAAAATCCCCCAATAGGCCAAGCAGCATATCTCCTTTGAATGTGTTTAGCTGCTGTTAAGGCTCCATCAGAGGAGATTTGGACAAATGTACTTAACCCTTCCAGACCAAACGCAGTGCCGGAGATCCAGCCAAATTTGCGTTACCATAATTCTGCCACACGTTGCGCCATCTCCCGTATAGCAAGGAGTGAAATTAATCTGTGGGGGATTCTTTTAATAAACGGCAAATTACGAAAATAACTTGGTAGATATTGAAAGTTCCAGTTGTTATGGATAAATGGGCAAATATATTTACACACAGGACATTTAAAGAACCGTGTACAATTAAAAGAAGCAAAAATATCCAGGCGGAGATTTGAAACTTAGGTCTAAAAGGGTTAAAAGAAATTGCTGAAAAGAGCCGACCTCTTTTAGATTGAGATTTCAGAGAAATGTTTGAAAGATAATTTAAAGAATATGCTGAAGAACAATTTAAGTTGAATTTGCATTTTGACTGTCAAAAAATCTCCAAGTTCAGGTGTTCAGGTGATAGTTTGCTTAATCTGTGGATTTTGCCTGGACTTATTGAACAGGAGCTGCAAGACTTTTCTTTGATTGAGATTGTTGTTGCAAATAGACGTAATTTGCCAGAATCAGCTTCTACTTTAATGCAGCCGTAGAGCGCATAAAAGTGGTTTTAAAAAGATCTTTGTGTTCTAGATAAATAAGTAAAAATCCCCCTGATTTAATTCCGTTAATGATTAAGATTTTTTTTTTTTTAGCCAGACTGTGTTAATATTCAAATACTAACATTAGTGTTGAATGGAAGCTAAACATGAGATCCAGGATAAAAATACTGCAGTGAGCAAATGTTAATGTCATTCATAATAAAACGTGGGGAAATTTTTTGTCTGCAGGTTGTGAGGAAACAGCATGTTTTCAGGGTGCTGCTGTTTATTACCTGGATTTTTTTCAAGTTTGAATATTAAAATTTCTCCCAACAAAAAGTCCAATCTTAGTAAAATTACAACAGAACATAAGATCCACTGAGACATCACGGCAGCATAAGCAGCACTGCAGATCTACATAAGTTTTTATCCTCGACTCACACGCAGACATTTATTTTACTATAGGTTTGTATCTATGTGTTTATTGGTTGAAACATATGTTTTTATTTCTCCTGATATTAATGCTTCGTTGTCCTTTCTCTTAACAAAAGTGTGATTTAATGAGATGAAATGAAATGCAACTGTGTAACCATTGAAGTAGCATTTACAGTTCTTGAAATGTGTGCGTTTGTTTTACAGATCATGGTAGAAAACAGCTGCTCTCTGCGTTTTCCTGATCCGCTCTAATGAAAACACATTTGTAAAACCCTCAGTAATATGACAATATAATTACTGTAAATCTTCAACGACGTTTCTATGAAAGAGCGCAGTCCGATTTAGTTGCATTTATCTCCACGGAGCTACAAAAATTTTTTCATTGCTAGAATTCATGATTTTATATTTACACACATTTTCTCCAGCAGAGACAAATTTGTGAGAAAACGACATCAGATACAACAACTAACAGCAAATTTGCAGTGGAATCTGCATAATACATTATGCATAAAAGAGAACTGGAAAACAAACTTTATTCCTACACTCACTGTCAAATCTGCAGAGTGTTGTGTCAAAAATACTTATTTTTCCAGATTTATAAATAGGAAGCTGGCAGGAATGGAGCCCTAAACTGTGTTGCTTAAAAACAGGAAGAACAAACAACTAAAGTATATAAAATATTGCAGTTAGATATGAAGGGCAAGAAAAGATTTTTGTTTTTTGGTCTTTGATCCTGAAGATGGCAAATTGTTTGCCGACTGTCATGAACCATAAGAAGTTTCAAGGTCATGGTTCAATTCTCACCTGAAACCAAAAATCCCAAACACATTGGTAGAAGATGAATTGATTTATTTTGTATTCTTAATACTTATATGTTAGAGTTTGCTCTAACATATAAGACATATAAAGGGTCTAGAGCCTTTTCCTGCTCTGCCCCTTGTCTCTGGATCTCTTCCACAGTTCATCCACAAGTCTGATTCACTGTCTTCATTCAAATCTAACCTAAAAACTCATTTCTTGCTATAATTTCTTTCTGTAATTGTGATGGATATATTGATATATGCCTTCTATTGTTTCATAGCTTTGAGTGCTTTGAAAGGCATCTTCAAATAAAACTTATTATTTTAGTTGTATCCCTATATTCCAGTTTTCTTCTGGAATATGAGACGTGTGTGGTTTAAAGTCTGACATTAGAACAAAAGCAGGTGATGTTGTGAAGAAGGACCATGTGTTTATGTGTGACACAAAATGATAAGATATCAGTGTCTTCTAAAGATGACACCATCACAGCTCATGTGAGAACAGGACTACGAGGACACAGGCGTCGCTCTAAAGGAACAGTTTCTACAGCAGCCCAGTGCTTCTGTAACGAGATATTCTAAAATAAAAACTGAGAAAATCTGAGACTTTGACATATTTTCTTCCTGGTAGAAAATGCAGAAAACAACAGATGCATAATATATTAGCACATGGCTAAATTAGAAACAAAACAACTTACAAATCAGATTCTGCAACAAAGTGTGAAAGCAACTTTTTAGATGATGTAAATTAATTGTTAAATATTTTACATATGTATTCATTTCATTGCTGTTTTCAATGAACAGGAGGTTCCAGGGTCAAAGACACAAATGAGCACAAACTGGTGAACAACGGCACCACTGGAATGTATGAGAGGACATGGAAGACGATGCATTTTCAGCAGAGGTCAGGATAAATCACACATAATCAAACTCTCAATCTTCAGAACACCTGAAGACCAAAAGAATGTTCTGAAAGAAAGAATGTTCAGGAAGAAAGAATGTTCAGAAAGAACATTCTTTCTGAAGTGAACAGCTGCCACAGTTTGTTCTGCTGGTTCTCCAAGGAAACAATGTCCTGATGGAGAAACAGCCTGACTTTGGGGTCAGATCACTCTCCCTAAAATGACTCACTGCTAGGCATTGTTTTGTGTTTTTACTTCATGACTCATTTAAAAACATTATGGCCATAAAACAAAGACTACTCAACAAAAATAAGTAGATAATTAGAAAACTGGAGGGATGTGGAGAAATGACTTCAGGTGTGGTTCCCTCTTCCTGACTGGGTTACTGTACGATTCCAGTTCTATGCTTTTTTGCCACATTGTTATTTTTTACTTGATGACCCATCAGAGGTGAATGACTGACCGCCCTGCATAAGGGAAAACAACCTTTATAAGCTCCGTGTTTGTGGAGTAAACAGACACTGTTTCCACTGACTGCTAGAACAACTTTCTCACCTCAAGGTAAAATCTGAATTCCTGTACTTCAGCAATAGATGAAAAAAAAAGTATTTTGTAGTTGCAAAGAACTGACCAGACTTAAACATCCAGTTTAGTGTTAAAAGGGTAAATATTTACCTTGTAAACCATCTCCTTATGAATTGAAACATGTTTGAAAGATTGAACTGAGTTTCGTATTAAAGGATTTAAATGCTTTCTTCCAGAGATGGACTCAGTTCTACTTTGCACTTTGCTCCTTTGTGGGTTTGGGCTTGGAGTCGCTGTAAGTAAAGTTAGCTTTTACTTAATGTGCTAAATACACTAACTTTTGAGATTCATATTTTATTCAATCCAAAGGAATTTAAGGCACAATGATCCCCTGTAACAAATATGTCTTTATATCTTTTGAAAACATCCTCAGTCACTTGGATGGGGTCCACCGGACCCAGCTCCACGTCCAGGTTTGTGCTTTCATCATTTTAAATAGTGAATTTTCATAAAACAGTTTACTAGGTTCACTCTAATGTGAAACTTGATAGTTATTTGTTTACCTACATTCTGATATGAGAACAGTACATGCACTGCAGGCTCAGTTGTACTGATGTGGTCAAGGTTTTTTCCTTTGGTACACTTGATCTAGTCTAAATGATGTAAAATAATGAATTCAGATTTTAATCGTGGCGACACAGGGACATGAACTAGCTTGTCATTACACAAAGACACAACAGTGAACTAGTCAATGAAATATCATTGCCTGACTACCAGCGTACACACAGAATACTGACAAAAGCTTTAAATAATTGTATATAAATAAATATATATACAGTGAAGAAAAATAAGTATTTGTCCCCTCTGTGATTTCTAAGTGGGACAACTTGCAAAGTCGCAGGGGGTTCAAATACTTATTTTCCTCACTGTATATATATATCCAGAGGATTCAATAATCGTTCCTTTCTGTAGTTGCTTTCTTGTACCACAACTCCAGATTTCACTTTAAATGATGTGTTGTAAAACCGTTCATGTTAGTTTCCGTGTTTTCTAGCGGCTGTCTATAAAATGTGCCCTGCTGGTTGGACTCGATATCGAGGCGATTGTTACCTTTATGATGACACTGAACTGACTTGGATTCAAGCTGAGGTACAACACACGCATCATTATTTTTATTTGCTTACTCTTAGGGTGAATAAGAGCTATAAAACAACCAACCTCATCAGTTCTGGGAGTGTTGATGGATTCCATGTGTGTTGATCATAGAGTACTAGGTGAGGGACTGACCAAGATCTTATTGAGAAAATGTTCTCTGAGTTGCTCAAGGCAGAGAATTTCAGACTGAAGCTAAACAATCCATGCAGGCTTTACTGTTGAATACATTATATGGTGCCATTTGGTAATACTCCTTTTTATTGGAAAAGCTTTCATGGCAGACATGCCTTTGCATCTTCAACACCTTTTGGAAAGGCTGCTTACCAGATTTAGGAGTAAGTTCTTGAGGACATCTTATCTGATCATTCTTATAGGAGAACACACATGTGAGACCTGTGGCCCATGTTCAGGGTCCATCTGTGTGTGTTGGCCCTTGATGTGCTAATCAAATACATGAATTAATTTAGCTTGGCAATCCTCCCAAAGCTACGGTTACCCTTGCTGATTTTCTACTTTCCATGAGAGAACTAGAACTTTGTCACAAAATTAACATTTTTTGAGAGATTTTTGGGTTTCTACATCTGTAAGCTATAATAATCAGAATTACAAGAAATAAAAACTTTAAATATTTCACTCCAGTGTGTAATGATTGTCTGCCTTTCTGAGGTGAGTGACAAAAACATAGAACTTTTTCATAATGTTTATATTTTTTAAGCTGAACTTGTATGTGAAGTCTAATCCTGTCTCAGAGTCTCTAAAACTAATTCATCCCATTCTGTCAGATTGAGGTCAGGACTTTGTGTAGGCCATTAACGTTCTTTAAAGCCAAGCCCTCTTCTCCATATCTTTATGGATCATAGTAATACAGAAGGGATCATTTCCAAATGGTTTCCACAAATGCCTACAAATGGCCAAGTTACCTTCACCACAATCCTCTCTGTGCTAAACTTTATTCTTAATAAGTTAATCGTTCCAGAAAAAAACTTTCCACTGGCTAGACTCCAGTGGTGCCAGGCATTACAACGGGTGCTTTGTATTGCAATTCGGGATAACAGACTGGGGTGAACCTGCTTGGTCATGGAAACCCGTCCCATCAAGTTTTTAAGCTTCACAGTAATCCAGACAAAGTTTTGAGTTTCCTTCTGATGTTTGCAACAAACTGGCTGTAAGTTACAAATCCATGCACACAGACAAAAGTGACGTCGAAGTGATGAGTTTGCTGATTTCCGTCTCGTCTTTCTCTTCAGCTCCACTGCATTTCCAACCATGGAAATTTGGCCACCATCCAAAACCAACATCAGTACACCTTTCTGAGGAGTCTCATCTTTAAATCAGCAGGAACACATAAGAGAACTTGGGTTGGAGGCTACGATGGTGTTGAGGTGGGCGTTTCTTTAAACTCTTCATGTGTGACACGACAGGCCTGATCTACAAATATTTTACTCATGCAGTTTGCCAAACTGCATGAGTAAAATAATAGCCCTTGCACTGTTGCATAAGATCTACAAAGGTTGAACATGCAAAGTGGTCCTCCTAAAATGAGGATTTTGCATGCTGGCTGTCATCCTGGAGCGTGTTGGAGAGCAGAAGTATAATAATAATAATACATAAAAATAAGAAAACATTTAATTTAGATAGGCATGCAACGTAGTCCAACAAAACAAAGCTGCAGACTACTGCATTTAAGACTTCTTTTCAGTAGAGCTCCTCCGCCTCACCCCTAATTTGCGTTTTCTTTGCGCGTTGTCTATAGGCTAGGTTTGCACATGCTGCCAACTTGCCCCTGTTTTTGTACATGCAAACCTGTAGGAGATCAGGTCTTTAATGTTTTTGAGCTAAGAGGTTGGACAATGACTATGTAGGGTGTTCTGTACAGGTTTTGCTCTTACACTGATGTTTAAATTGATTGTATTAGGAAGGCACTTGGCTTTGGAGCAGAGGTACAAAGTTTGACTTTACCCAATGGGGCCCTGAAGAGCCCAACGACTTTGAAGGAAATGAGGACTGCATGGAGATAAACCGCGAAGGTAAGAAGTTTTAACTAGATGTATAACTAGAACAATAGAATATGTGATTTTATTTTGCATGTTGTAAATTATTAATTCACAAAATAAATAAATGTTTAATTAGAAATTACCACCATTTACAAGTAAAATATGTGTCACTGGAAAGTGTGCTAAGATTTTTTCATCATCTTCCTTTTTTTTTGCATGTTTCATTGCAGGAGAAGATTTCGTCAATGACATTCGCTGCGGCCGTGAGAATTCCTTTATTTGTGTCAGACGCCCATAACTGAGTCCAGATTGTCCTGTTGTCACATGACGATGTGTCACTTCCAGCAGGATGTCAAGACAGTGTGGCCAACCTCAAGTCTTGTATTTTTTTCTATTATTGGTGTGATTTTAAAGTTGAGATTAGAATATTTTGCCAGCATTCCAACTCATCAGCATCAGACCAAGATGCTATGTTATCTATGTTCTGAGTAGTGCATAGTAAACATGTAGCTATATTTTGTCTAACTTAGCCTCCTGCTGTTTGTGAGAAACAGATGTTAGAACAGTTGTTCAAACATCACAATGAACCTTTTCATGAGAAACAGAAAATAATACTTTACCATGTAGCACTTCCTAAAAAAATAACCATTCATACACACATACACATTACCATATACCTTTCTGTCTTCTGCATCTCAAAGTCTAAATGGAAGCGTGTTTAAAAATAATAGATGCTAAAACAAAATAAAGTAAAGATTTGTATTTCAATGTTAATCCTTATAGCAATGTCATAATTTAAGTAATAAAGGAATGGATGCTGCAAATTAATAGCTCAATGCAATCAGCCGGGTTTTCTTAGATGGCAACATTTTAAACTACTTTGAATTAAGTATACTGTACTGTTTAATAACTATTATAAATTTGAATATATGTGTGATTGACCCGACATAAATTTACTGAATTGAACTGAATTACGTTTAAAGAAGCCAATGATGTTCAAGTTAAAACTTTAATTGTTTTCACATGCAAAAAACTTGGTTGTTTAAATGAAATAAAGGGTGATTCAATGTTTGCTCAATATGCTGCATTTATTTTTACATGCAACTCCTCAGAATATTAATATTGGCTTATAAAATCAGCTTGGCCAGTTGCATAAATTGTTTTGTTACTTTAATTATGCATTTTCTTCATATAACATTAAAAAAGCAGGTTTGTGTTGCTGAAATGGAACTGAGATTTATGTATCTGCTGTGGAACTGACTATGAAAAATCTAGATGTAAAAACAAAATGTCAATACTAACACAGAATATTATGGAATCCGAAGAAAGAAGAAAGATCCAATCCTCTCTGACAGAAGAAAATCGTGTACTGAAAGTCGAAGTCGCTAGACTGAAGTCGAAGACAACAGCTTTGATAGATGAATGTACGATTTCAAGAAACGCACAAGAGAGTTCTGAGAAAAAGATTTTGTACTTGGAGGAGGAAAAGAGAAAACTTAATGCTCAAATAAGACAACAAGAGCGCCTGGAAAGTGAAATGTATGAACTGGCAGAGTCTCTCAGAGATTCAAATAGGCAATTGAAAATAAAGACAAAACAAGAAGAACAAAAACTGCCGGAAAATGTTGAAAAAGCCATAAAAGAGAAATTTGATGCTGTGGATGAAAATACAGAGCTGCTAACACCAAACTTTGCAGTTGAAACCCAACAAGTTTGTTGTAAAGATTTTTCAGCCTTTACAACTGAAAAATCAACTCAAATGGAAAATCTGAGCAATGGTTGTAAGCAGACAAAATGTTTTGCCAACAAATCTACACAGACTGAGCATTTCATTTCGAAATCGATGGAAAAATCGACTCAGACCGAATGTGCGACTTATAAACTAAAGGAGCTTCAGACTCCATCTAAAACATCAACTCAAACACAAACTTCAAAAAGCAAATGTAGGCATGTAAGGACTTCTACTAGAAATATGACTTCAGCTAAAACTTTAGCCCATGAATCTAAGCAGCCTAAATCTTTTGCTGAGAAATCACCGGAAATGGAAACTTCTGCTAATTCTAAGAGTTGGTGGGGGACGTGTGTGGATGGATTAATATTTGCTGGCAAATACACCCTGCTAGGTATTTTACAAGCAGCGATAACAGCAAAGGTTTATGAAATTGCAACAAATTACTACTTCTAATTCCTTTCTAAGGAATAGTATTTTTTAGAAACGTCCTCTTTCTTCTGATAATGCTGACATTACTGTAGCATTATCAGTAATGTTTATTCTGTTAAATTACCAAGACTTTAACAGAATAATTATTTAATTAAGTATTTCCTTAGTATCTAAGGAAACTAAAGAAACTCTTACATTCACAATCAAACTCTCACACATTCACTATCAAACACTGAGTGAATGAGTGGATGGATGGATGGATGGATGGATGGATGGATGGATGGATGGATGGATGGATGGATGGNAGCTTGGCCAGTTGCATAAATTGTTTTGTTACTTCAAAATCGCTGGATTTTCGTATTTTCCCATTCAAATGCTCAGAAGCGAAGCAGGGTTTTCCAAGGGAGTTATTTAATGTAACACGCAGCTAGCGTGCAACACTAAATTTATCCGGCTATAAACAGTTCCTGCAGCTGCTACAGCTCCCCATACATGCGCTCCTACCGGAGAGGCAACTGCCTGAGTCTGTGTCCACGTGGATCCATCTATTTTGGAGACGTTCCTTGAACCGTGAAGGACCGGAGCAGGTAAGAAAGCGTGCTGAGGCTGTTGGCAGGGTTTATAAAAGCTACCGATTAGTCCTGCAGAAGTCAGGGCGCCATGCTGTCATTTGGCTCAGGTGTGATGGGCTGTTCGGCCCTAAAGAGCAGTTTTTGGGGACCACTTCCCTTTAGCTCAGATCACATTAGCACCGTTTGATTTGCAAACATGCAACCAATAAAGTAACAGAAGGATCAGCTTTTAGGTTTAAGTTAGCAGCGGGTCAGATTTTATGGATTTCTGTTTGTGCATTTCAGTAGATGAAAGGCAGATGATCGTTGACATAGGGAGCAGGGCTCTAGAGTCAGCACGCTGGGTAACCTTTGCTTTACTTTTTTCAGTATTGTCATTAATTGTAAACAGTCATAAAATGCTGAAAACCTTACCCTTACCCTTGTTCATGCTTACTTGTATATTTTCATCTTATTTGGGAGGACATTTTAAAAATCAAAAAAATTAATATATTGATGCTTTTAAAAATGCTAAGTTATTGAATACCTAAGGTAGTGAATGCTAAATTATTGAATTAAATTAGTATAAACTCCATAAATGTATAATTTTATGTTTGGGTTGAAAGAATTGGAATGAAGACATAAATACAGCTTCATTTTTGTTTTCTTAGTAAAATCACAGAAACTGCTTTATTTTTTTCCAGCCTTGTTTCTCACTATGGTGAACCAGGTGCAGCAAGTGGATGGCAGCTGGCAGTCGTGTCGAGGCGACTCCAGCGGCACCAGCAACAGCAGCGCTGAGAGCTCCAAGGAGAGCTCCCGCTGCTCCACCCCGCTGCTGGACGCAGACCGCTCTGATCGGCTGCGGGAAAAGATGAGGAAGAGGATGGAGTCCGGAGATCAGTGGTTCTCCCTGGAGTTCTTCCCTCCACGCACGGCCAGCGGTGCTGTCAACTTGATCTCCAGGTACAGAGACCAGCCGGACCTCCTCCAGGCTTTCTGAGGGGCCTTCCGACCTTTGACCTCAGGCAGACACTTGTTTAATCAGCTGATTCAGTTCATGCATCTGGCCACGACAGAATATTCTGCTGAAAACTCAAGTAATGTGGAGACGTTTGGGAAGAACAAAATGGCATCCAGCTGACTGACAGCATCTGAAGTATTTGGCAGGACTTGAGAGTTGCTTAATTTTTCTGACAATAACCTGTTGTGTGCCAAGTTTTCTGCTTGTTGATATATTACGCCTCCTGCACACACACACACACACACACACACACACACACACAC
>NW_006800316.1:487445-515284 GCF_000485575.1 Poecilia formosa | reverse complement strand
GAAACACAATCACTGAGAAACACAATCACTGAGAAACACAATCACTAAGAAACACAATCAAAAGCATTATACTAACTACACTGTTAAAAACTGTAAAATTGAATTAACATGAACAATAATTGAGTTAATTCATCCTGTTGAGGTCCAACTGTGTGAAACGGCTTCATATTTAAGTTTAAAATCTTCCATCTCTGTTAGGCTGGGATTAAGACAGTAGGTTTTGCACCTGACAGTTCTATATTTTTTTTGTGTAACTTCAGCAGGTATTTATTTTTATGTATTTTTTTTTTCTTTATCGTTATTGACCCTTTTGCAACTACATCACCTTCCCATGATGAGGCGTCATGACTGACATTGGAAGTGAGGGACGCAAGTATTGAGACACTAATTTCTTTTCCTAAGTTGTTTTTGCCAATATAGGCTTCTACTTGTTCAAGTGGAGCTAGCTTGTCTGCCTAGATGTTGCTCATAAACAGAAATATTTACTAAAATTGATAATGTATGGTATTGATTTTTGGAAGAGTTAAGTAGATTACATTTTTTTTGTTATTTGTTTCATATGTATGACAGGGCTTTCGTAAATGAGTTTCAGACATGAGGCCAGCAGCTGTCTGTCTCCATGACGGGTTTTACAGGAGTTAGCATGTGCAGGTTGTTTTGACATCCATCATGGTGAAGTGGGCCACTCTCAGAAGAGCGTGTGTGAAGGGTCAACTCCTGTCGCAGTGTGTTTGTGGGAGTATTTGTGAGTCAGAGACTGCTGCTGGATGAGAACATCCCAGGGGTATTCAGTCCAACTTACACAGACCAGTCAAACTGTGTCACATTAAACTCACTTGTCCATTTCTAATGGACCACTCTTTTTGAACACATGCACAGTCGTGTTAAACAGTTAGGGGCGTCTCTAGACTCTTTACCACTTTGGGAACATGAAAATTTCAGAATTTCTTGTCATACTGAAGTATTAAGATTTCCTTAAAAGCTACAAACACGGCTCACCAACACACCACACCTCCCCTCCCCAGATCACCTTCAACACTTCAAAATATTTCAGCAAAATCTCAGATGAAAACATTTCAGAACTTTATTTTTTTAAAGTGTATTTCTGATGCGACAGGTTTGACCGTATGGGTTCTGGAGGACCGCTCTTCATTGATATCACCTGGCACCCAGCAGGAGACCCCGGCTCAGACAAGGAGACCTCCTCTATGATGATTGCCAGCACAGCGGTGAACTACTGTGGCCTGGAGAGCGTCCTCCACCTGACCTGCTGCAACCAGACCAAGGAGAAGATCACCAGCTACCTGGCTAAGGCGAAGCACCTGGGCCTGAAGAACATCATGGCGCTGAGGGGAGGTACAGCGGGAGACATGAAGGGCTCAGGAAAAGTGTGACCTGGGAGGTTTTGCTTGGATGTGTGTTTTATCGCCACGCCTCAGTAGATAAGAGCTGCATCAGTGTTTGTGGGTTGAGATTCCTGGAAAACAAAGAGCAGCGCTTGATTTAGACTTCTGAGAAGTGATGTGTCTGGACAAGCGTTGCGCTGCTGTGAACGGCTCCAGCTGGAACTACACTGCAGCGTTTCCTCAAGCATTCCCAGGGTTCTAGTCTTCCACCTTATGATCTCCTGTTATCTGACAGAGTCTCTGCTAGTCGAGTTTTCAACAGAAATTTCTCATTCTTAAAAAGTGTGCAGTGTACATCGAGCCTAGATTTAGAGTGGCAAAAACCGACAGATGACTTTCTACAAACGGGTGTCTGAACATCTTGACTGAACACACGTGTTCAGCTCGGCTTTATCTGACAAAAAACATAATTTATTTACAGGAAAATAAATTATTTTATTTTACAGTAATAAAACAGGTTTTATTACTGTTTCCCTTCATAAAAGTATAGCTCTTAAATAAAAAAAACATAACGTATAACTTTTGTCGAACAATATTTAAAACCAACCTTTAGACCGGGCTCTGCAGCTTTTACGATTTATTTCTGTCCAGCTGAATGAAAATCATTTAGAGCCACTGATGTTGCATTATCTTTTTGAAAAAGAATAAGTATAATTTAGGAAATTTGTTCCCCTTTTCAGTCTGTTTCTTTATTCTTCGGTTTCAATTTCCTCAGGCATTTGAGGACCAGGAGGCTGGTTCATATGATTATATAGCCTGTCTCTGCCCCCAATTAGATAATTAACACATTATATTATTAGTTCAGATGGTTACTGATGAGAGGAGTGTCATTGTTAACATTTTATTGCTATTTTTAGGCCTTTTATGCCATATTTTCTTCTCTGGGATGTGTTGATATTTGTGTAAAATTATGTCCAAAAAAAGTCAAAGTTCCTAATCATTTATAAAATCATCTCCAGAAAGATGTTTCCCTGCTGCATGAAGCTGTTGGTACCCTTTGGTTTTATTATCTGCTGCAACTTGGGTGAAGGTGCAGTCATTAAATAATGTTTTATTTCCAGCTAACTATATTGACACTGTACTGCTAAAAAACAGTAACCATTTCATACCATCTGTAAAGTTAACTGCTGAACTAACACCTGTAGTGTTGTAAAAATCCTCGTTTTGCCAGATCACCCAACATGGCCGCCATTAAACAAAGCTCTGGTTCTCTTCAGATCCAGTGGGAGACGACTGGGAGGACGAGGAGGGAGGCTTCAACTTTGCCGTTGACCTCGTTAAGCACATTCGATCAGAGTTTGACGACTACTTTGACATTTGTGTTGCTGGTGAGTTTTCACAGTAGAGAGAGTGAAACACACTTCAAGTATTGTGAATTCTAGCAGGTTTATGTACCCAGGGTGTTTCTAAACGGAGTGTTTATCTGTCAGAACAACCAGACTCAGCTGTGATCAGCTTGATTTCAGGACTGACCTGCTGCAGGGTTCAGAGCTGTGGTTCATGTAGTTCATGTTTTATATGCTCATAAATATCAACAGAGGCTCTTTCGCATGTTAAGCTGTCCTAAAAGAAAGGTGGCTTGTTGTGTGGAAATCAGAAAAGAAGCCCTAAATTCTTCCCTCAACACTTCATACATGTTCAGTACATGAAGATCTGCTTTTTATATGCTCTTTATATGTTATTTATTTTATATGTTTAACCTACTCTAATCAATGTGACTAATCTGTACTTCCAGTTGTTTTAATTAGAGGTTTCTGTGCAGGCTACCCAACGGGCCACCCTGAGGCAGAAAGCTACGAGCAGGATCTGCAGCACCTGAAGGAGAAAGTGGATGCTGGTGCAGACTTCGTCATCACGCAGCTGTTCTTCCGCGCTGACACCTTCCTGAAGTTCCTGGATGACTGCAGGGCAGTCGGGATCACATGTCCCATCCTTCCTGGAATCTTTCCCATCCAGGTACTAGAGACTTCTTCCAGGAAGCTGTAAATCATCACCATGAACCCATTGACCCATTGAGGCTATTTTTTTCAGCTGCTACACGTTTCACTTCCACAGTGAAGTCACCTGTTCATCAAGTTCAACGGTGCATGAAAATCTTTGGCCGTTGTGCATAACAAGCGGCGCAGAAAGCTTCCTGTTTGACTTTTACAACCAAAGTTATAATGTTGATTTATGAAATCCATCTGTTTTTAAGATTAGTTTTATGATTTAGCATCAAATCGCAAGTTAACAGAGGATCAAAGTTGGTTTTATCTCAACAAATGCTACTGCTGGGTGATAAATTGTCCCAAACTTTGTTGTGATAAACTGTATTATTATTTTTGTTGTTGTTTTGAAACCATTTTCAAGTAATAAAATGGTAATAATGGCATAATAATGCAGGTTCACTCTCTCAAAGATCAATACACTATAAATTCTAATGAACATTTAACACTGGAACTGGAAGACATTTTAAATATCCAAAATAAATAAAGCAACAGAAACGACAAATGAAATGAATCATGAAGTCCCTGCTAGTTAAAATAGAATATACTTTATTATCCTCTAGTTGACACCAATGCATCAGACTGAAGACTTTTGTCATGTGGTAGGAAAGAGAGAAAAGAGAAAAACAAATTATGTGTATTTTCCAGGGATACCAGTCGTTACGTCAGCTCGTCAAGCTGTCTAAGCTTGAAGTACCAGAGGAGATCACTAAAATCATTGAGCCCATCAAAGACAATGATGCTGCTATCCGAAACTATGGAATCCATCAGGCAGTGGACATGTGTCGTGTCCTGCTGGACAGCGGAAAGGTGCCAGGCCTCCACTTTTACACTCTGAACCGAGAAGTTGCCACCATGGAGGTCCTCCGACAGCTGGGCCTGTGGGTAGAAGACCCCAGGTCAGTCTAAATCTACTGGCGTCTGAGTAAAAGATGAAACTGTACCCCTAACTCTGGGTCCTGAACCTGTATCGTTTTCCTTTGTACACTCTCTTATCCCACGTTTGGCAAATGTTATTCTATCGCCATTAATTGTGGAGCACTTAGAAAAACAATTGAGGACTCTTTGGCCTCTAGCAGCAGCTGTTTGGAGGGCTGCCGGTCCCTCTCCCTACATACACTAATGTGTGTGTGTGTGTGTGTGTGTGTGTGCGTGTGCGTGTGCGTGTGCGCGTGCGTGCCGTCTACAGAATTAAGAACTTACTGTCGACCAGCTTGACGTTTACTTGGAAAAATGACGTGTGAACGTCTCTGCTGAGTTTCCAAACTGGGTTCATTTTCCTTGGTAGAAAATGAACATTCTTTTTTGATAAGTTCAAGGTTTCCCCCAGAAAACTTGCTAAGCCAGGTGGGGGCACAAGTGAAGCCTGGTGGCCTGCCAGGCTCATAATACACTGGGGGAAACCCTGAAGTTGAAATTCTTTCAGGTAGAGTAGAGTTCCAATTACTCTTAGTCTTTATTAAGACTAAGATGCACTGAGACCTAGTTGTAGCAGATCCTTTGTGTTTATTTATTTCTTGCAAACTTTCTCCAAGCGTCTGGCTATGAAGGCAGATTTTCTGTGGTCTGCAAACTCACAGATTGTTGTTTTCGCCAGACGCCCTCTTCCCTGGGCCGTTAGTGCAAATCCCAAACGGAAGGTGGAGGATGTCCGACCAATTTTCTGGGCCTCCAGACCAAAGAGCTACATCTACAGGACCCAGGACTGGGATGAGTTCCCCAACGGCAGATGGTAGGTCTAATCGGACATAGATTCAGTATTACCTCATTCTTTGATTTTCTAAGTAAATGTTCCAGTTTTAGTGACAACTTGAAGTATTGAGCTTACAGCAGAAGAGGGGAAAGTGAAGCTGTATTTTAGTTACTGACCGACTGTTCTGCTGTTGTCTTTAGGGGAAACTCTTCATCTCCAGCTTTTGGAGAATTAAATGACTACTACCTGTTTTACTTAAAAAGTAAATCCTCTAAGGAAGCTCTTGTGCAGATGTGGGGGGAGGAACTGAAGAACGAACAAAGCGTCTTTGAAGTCTTCACATGCTACATCACAGCACAACCAAACCGAAACGGACAGAAGGTAATCAAGTCTGCCTGCAGGCTCTGGCCATGTGAATGATCTACTGTTTAAATACAAATTAATAAAGTCATGAAAAAGTGAAAGTAAATGTATTAATTAAAAAAATGCTGAAATAGTTTGAAGATGAATTGATAGTCTTAAAGAAATCTGCAGATTTGTGACCAACAGTAGGAACAGAACTTCCTTCAGTCGAAGTATTTTGGCAGATTCCAGCCTGTACTGTTGGCAGGGCCGGCTCAAGGCATAAGCAAACCAAGCAGCAGCTTTGGGCCAGTAGGAGGCCCCCTAAGTGGAACAGATTTTTTTTTATTAACAAAACACACTTTCATTGTAAAGTTGTGATTTTTTTTTTTTTTTACAATAATGTACTTGATCATGTAAACATGATCATGTATGTATGTATGCATGCCTGTTTGTATAAAAACAAAAACAAACAATGCTTAGCCTGACAGGAGGCAAGTAAAGCCTGGCGACCCGCCAGGCTTACGATGCAAACTTGCAGTATAGTTTGCTAAGGCCCTCGTGTCTCTCTCTCCATCCCCAGGTGTTGTGCTTACCCTGGAACGACGAGCCTTTGGCCCCAGAGACCAACTTTTTGAAAGACGAGCTTGAGAAGGTTAACAGACGTGGAGTCCTCACCATCAACTCTCAGCCCAACATCAATGGCAAGCCATCTGGGGACCCTGTGGTAGGCTGGGGGCCTCCAGGAGGATATGTCTTCCAGAAGGTGCTGACTCTCTCTGTCTGGTCATTCTCTACAAACACGTTTTACTCTGAAACGTCGCCTCAGCTTTCCGCTCTTCCGTCCAACAGGCCTACCTGGAGTTTTTCACCTCCAGTGAAAATGTCACAGCCCTCCTGAAGGTCCTGAAGAAGTATGAGCCTCGTGTCAACTATCACATTGTTAACGTGCATGTAAGTGTGAACTGAGAGTCCCGCTAGTCACTGTGTGAGTGCAGGTTGTATATGGGCCATGTTGGGTGTATTGTGTGCAGGGACATAACATGACCAACGCACACGAAATGCAGCCTAATGCCGTGACGTGGGGCATCTTCCCCGGCAGAGAGATTGTCCAGCCCACTGTAGTGGACCCGGTCAGCTTCATGTACTGGAAGGTACGCTACCAAGTCTGTAGCTTCAGGAGCCTTTTGTGATGTTATCAACCTCGTCATTTCACATGTGGACTCATGGAGTCCACATGTGAAGAGTTTGTCAGGAACTGCATCTCTTTGACTAAATCAACATCATTTAATGCAGATGTACCGGGAAGGTTACGAGGTTTAAACATGTTTGATTGGAAAACATTTAGCGTGGATTTTCACTTTTTACTAGTCATCACAGCTTTTCCGCAAATCTGACCAACCATCCTATTGCTTTCCCCATTTCCTTGTTTTCCCACCAATCACTGCAACTTTGCTGAATTTTGACCAATCGTTTTAGTCCTCTTCTAATTTAACTTCCTGTTTTACAATGCAGTCAAACCTGCAGGATGAAACCATGTGTGATCCAAAACAGTATCATTGACCTTGTTTGTTTTCTTTTTTTGGTGCAAAAACCATTTTGAGATGATCTGTAGGATTTGCTTCTTCTGCATAAACAGTTCATGTTACACAAAACTGAAATTCATCTTTTGCACTTTGACAATTCCTCAGGACATGATTTAATTTCTATTAAGGGTTATATTTCAAGAAGACACTTGAACATGTTATTTGCACTTTAAATATTAACTATGTTAAAAATTCTGTATTTTTTGAGAAGGTTATGTGCATCAATTACAACTAATTAAACCATATTGTGGTAAAAATAAAGATTAAAAAATGTAGCAAGATGGGGTGCGGTAAAATCAGTAACTGGATGTTCAACATATCAAAAAAATCTGAATTATGCCACAAATGGTAAATAATCAAAATTAAACATTTTCTTGCCTGATCAAATGAAATAAAAACAATAATGTTGTATTATCAACTGGTAAAAACAATTTTTCCACTAGCTGCAATATAATTTAATCATAGTAGTCCAATATAACAGTGCAGCTTTAGAGATAAAAATAAATTTTTGATCTTAATTAGAGGCAATGGAGATATTTTTTCCGATCCTCTGAAAATGCATTGGCCTTTTTTTTTTTTTTTTGACTTGTTCATATTTATATTGTGTGTCATCAAGCTAATCAGGCATTTTATTTTTGTCAGACTTATTAAAATTTGATGTCATTCACATTTATAAAAAACAAAACGCCTTATTTCAGAAATAAATGTCTCCCTTTTCCCCCACAATTATCGGATAAATTGACTAAACTCATCACAGTGCTGAAAAAGCTTCAGGACGCCTAAACATGACAGACTTTGACTGACCCAGGTTTTCATTGCTGCGTTTCAGGACGAGGCGTTTGCTTTGTGGATCGAGCAGTGGGCCAAACTCTACGAAGACGAGTCGCCGTCACGGATGATCATCAAGTACATCCACGATAACTACTTCCTGGTCAATCTGGTGGACAATGACTTTCCTCTGGAGAGCTGTCTGTGGCACGTCATCGACGACATGTTCGAGTTGCTGGACTCAACGCCGGAACCGCTCACCGACGAAGCCGGCTCACAGTAAACTACGGCACTTCTAATGATTTTGTTGAGGAAAGAGACAATTCAGTGAATTATTTCATGTTCTACTTTTACTTTTACCAAGAAGAGTGCCTTGATAAAATACTGATGTAAACAACAAAGCTTTTCTAGCTGGTGCTTAGTGAAAGGGAAAATGGTGCTAAGAAAGAAACTGAACTGTTTCAGCTTCATAGAAAATGCAGCACAGTTTATATTTCACCACAGATGTGAAATATGAAGTCCATAAAATGAATAAAAGACTAATTCAGCCTCCTCCTGGAGGGCGTCGCTGCTGAGGAGAAACTAATGAGGAAGTAAACACAAAATATATAACGTAAAAATAAATGTGGGAATAAAAACAAGAAATCTTGTTAAATTAATTTTCATTTGTAGAATTATTTTAACTGTATTTTATTTTTATTTTTATGAAATATTTGTATTGTCATTTGAATTACAATTAATTTAAGTAAGCTCAATGTATATCTGGTTTCTATATGATAAATATCATATATTCAAATTAATCCAACCCAAAGAGTCTGTCATGCAGAATGGATTGAGCTTTGCAGCAATCTTCTGAACAGCCTTTGCTTTTTTATATAACCGTTTGTTTTTGCTGGTGGTTATTGATTGTCTATTACTATTGGATACTTTAAGTAGGACAGAATAATTGTAATTTGAACTTACCTCATCTTTTGCCAGCTCAAAGCTAACTGGCCAAAGGGTCTAAACAAAACAAGCATTAATGAAAATGTTTTTTTTTTTTTAATAAATATATATAATTCTGTAATAAATCAATTCTTTCTTTATTGTATTAACATGAAAATTGTGTTAACATGATTAGGCTGTTATGCCATAATCTGTCAGTTTCCCTGAGAGATTTGCGGTCATATTTCTCTGTACACAAGCTGACAACAATGTCATGAAAATTTACTAATTACTAATTTGTTCCAATTAGCAATATCGCTTTTCAAGAAAATAAAATGATTGGTTATCATGTTACTTGAGACTTTACATATTTCATTTTCTAACCACAGGTAGTAGGCATTCACTTCAAATAGTTTGGGAAAAGCTGCTCAGTTTGTGAAAGTCAATTTTTTTTTGTAACATTCAACTGAATAAAGACATTTTTTAACTTGTTTCCGTGTCTTTAGTTAAAACTCTATCAGAAATACCAGATAGCATTTCAGAAAAACTACTTTGAAACGACTTCAACGCACATTTGTGCAGTGTTGCCTCCCAGATTTCGTAGAGTCTCCTGTGTGAAAAGACTTTTTTTTCTTTGCTCTCACAACAAACGCCTATGTAATCAGTAGAAGTCTGTGCATCAATCAGATCTATGTTGCAATATTGATAGGCTGCTGAAGGATTTAAGTTATCAGCCATGAAGGTCCAAAGTCCAGGTCATAACATTGCATGGTATGGTAGGGATTTTCCACTCAGAGTCCCTAACTTGGTCATTAGCTGGTCAGGCCAAATATGTCCACACAGATGAATGGCGTGAGGGGGTGGAAATAAGTCAAACATCGTGTGAGCTGGACGCCCTCAACTTGACCTGAGGCCCTGAGTTAATGGAGTGACTATAAATTTAGAGTGACTCAAAAGAACGTGCACACTTTAGACTTTAACATCAGGGGGAAAAAAAATAATTCTCAGTAGGTCTTACAGCCACACAGGAGCAGAAACAGACTGCCATTCTTCACCGAGCAAAAAAAACAGAACAGGAATAACTTGAAGCAGCTGCTTTCTATGTGATTTTAGTCAGTCGCATCACTGCGGAAGACTTTTGGGCATTTTTGGTATAAGTAGAATCAAGCCTGAAGTATTTTGTGATTTTTATAAAGTCCAAATCACATGACTCTGGTCCACACCTGGTGACAGGGCAGAGTTTCATCACGTTAAGAGGTCTGCTTGGGAGGTGTGGGGATTTGAGCGAGGAAAACGGGAAATAAGGGCCACTAAAAAACAGAATTCTGACTTTAATCTCTTTTTTAATCACTTTTTTTTCTTAGAATTAGAAGCGTTTAAATTGTTTATGCAGTTTATGCACAAATCAGGAAAATCTAGTATTAAAACTCAAATCGACCAAATAAATTTGGGACAGACTTTCAGTGTGGAAAAAGTGCCGGTTTACAAATCCTATGACAAGGAAGTTATGATTATTTTCACATACTTTCAACACAACTGACCTACACCAGTGTCTAGGTTGTTCATTTGGATTTTGACATAGCTTAATAGAATCAGAACTCCTAGTTTGTGCCGGAGGTAGGAAGAGGTCGCCAACTTTCTGCAGAGTCAATAACTACAGCCCTCCAACCTTTATGTGGCCTTCTGATTAGCTGAAGAACAGAGAGCTTCATGGTTTCTATGGTGGAGCTGCTGCATCCAAAGCATCATTACAAGGCATCAGATGCAGTGGTCCAGTAGTACGCTGCTACTGGACTCTGGAGCTGTGGAGCCGCCTTCTATGAGATTCTATGAATCTCGCCTCTCCATCTGGCAATCTGATGGACAAGTCTGGGTTTGGCGATTGCCAGGTGAACTGTACTTGTCTGACTGCACTATGCCAAGTGTTACATTTAGTGGAGGGGAGATTTTGGTGTGTGGTTGTTTTTCAGGAGCTGGGCTCGACCCTTTAGTTCCAGTGAAAGGAACTCTGAATGCTTCAGCACACCAAGACATTTTAGGCAATTCCATGTTCCCAACTTTGTGGGAACAGTTTGGAGCTGGGCCCTTCTTCTTCCAACATGACTGAGCACCAGTGCAGAAAGCAAGGTCCATAAAGACACGGATGGTAGAGCCTGGTGTGGACAGAGTCCTGACCTCAACCCGATAGAACACCTTTGGGATGAATTAGAGACAACTGGAGAGAGGCACTAACACCCCTCCTGACCCCAGTGTGATGAAGGTGTAAAAAAATGGATGGATGGATGGATGGATGGACTAGGAATGGGATTTCACTTAAGCTCATATGTGAGTCAAGGCAGGTACTTTTGCCAATATAGTTTATGTAGAAACGAGCTGCTGCTCAGGGTGTCTGCAGAGAGTGAACAGCACCATCTGGTGGTCGCTTGGTATCAGCATTTGAACATGAAAGTCACCAATCTCTTTTCCACAGACAGTACAGCAAAAAGCTACTTTTGTCTACAAATTTGGAGATAAAATATAAATACAAAATAATATATAAAGAAAACCACATTCAGGCATCTGTTTAAGTGTACCAGTCACATTAAACTGTATGACGTTAATTTAAATATTTTGCGATGCCTACGTAAATGAATACAATGTTTTCAGGGTTTTTTTTTATTTTCTGGTACACACTGAGACATTTTAAACTAGCAAAATACAACTATTAGACACAATATAAAGTTGATTTAAGTTCTGAGTACCAAAACATTGACTTACGACTACCTTTGATGATAAAAATAGAATAAGTACAGTATGCATAGAAAAGTTCTTGCACTGCAGGAGACAGTAAAATGTTAAAATTAATTAAACATACACACATTTCACACACTTGACCTATCAGACATTGTATCTTATTACACATAGTTTAACAGTGAACCAGTTGGTTGAAGCAGAACACAATACAAAACCCGAAATGACAAATTCAATAATTAACTTCTGTAAATGCTATAAATGAAGATAGAGCAAAAACAAACTTGAGACTGATGCAAGAAGTCAGCCATGGCAAACTGCAAATTCAATTTACTCTTTCTGATTGACCAAAAGTCTTAGCTGTTGGAGAGTCTGCATTATTTTCACTTTTATGGCAGATTCATAAAATAAAAAAAAATAAAAACATTTTGTGCTACAGACTAAGGCCACAATGACACCTCGTGCTACAATATAAATCTATAAATATCCATGTGAATATTAAACCAGCAGTTACATTGAGCCGTTGAGCATGAGTGTGACTTGTTGCAGAT
The DNA here is from genome assembly GCF_000485575.1 of Poecilia formosa. Lineage (NCBI taxonomy): Eukaryota > Metazoa > Chordata > Actinopteri > Cyprinodontiformes > Poeciliidae > Poecilia > Poecilia formosa. The sequence goes on along the minus strand of NW_006800316.1, from coordinate 503,299 downwards.
GCGTGCTGACAGCGTCTACAGGTCAGGGTCATCCCCCTTGAGCGTGTTGAATTCTTCTGGAGCTGAATACTTCTCAGCCCCCTGACCAGAGGAGTGGCGAAAACCTGCTGCGATCTCATCAAAGGTGCGACCCTTTGTCTCTGGTACTTTGAAGTAAGTGAAGACAAAGAAGCCGAGCAGCAGAACGGTGAAGATGATGAAGACATAGGGACCGAGGAGTTGCTGCGACAACAAGAGTTTAATGTGTCATGACCAGGCCATGTAAATGGTGGATGCAACATTACAGCTTGTTAAGTAGCATTAAGTTTTTATTTAGTTTCAATTTAATTCATTATACTCTTATTGATGGGGGGGGGGGAGAAAATCATCAGACTTCTATGAACAGAGTCCAAGTTACTGCTTAGTTCTTTTTATCACATAGATTTTATGTCCATCCTTTGAAACTTTATAATAAAAAGAAATTAGTTATTAATATTCCATAACATAAGGTCAAGATTTTGATATATTTTCAAATATATTTTGCGCAATAATTGCCTAAATCTCACTTTCTGGCTCTTATTAAGGGGGCAGAAATTTGAGTCGAGTAAAAAAGAACAATGTCTTTTCCAGCTTTATTGCTGGTGAGGAACAAGAATACCGTAACAGGAAAGTCCTCCATGCTGCAGGTCACTTCCTGTTTTTGTGGAGGGTTTGTGTTTCTGGGAGTTTTCTCCCCCAGAATAGTTGGTGGTGTCTGATTTTAGAGATTAATGTTTGAGTTACGATCTACAAACTGTTAGAAATAATAAGATAAGAAAAAGATGAAAATGGAAATTTCATCCATTCATTTTCTGCTGCTGCTCTGGGGTTGGGTTATGGACAGAGCAGCCTAAGTAGAGAGGCCTAGATTTCCCTCTCACCGGCTTCTTGGACCAGTTCCTCTGGGGGAATCACAGGGTGTTCCCAAGCAAACTGAGAAACACGGTTCCTCCAGCGTGTCCTGGGTCTTCCTCTGGGTCTCCTCCCAGTGGGAAGTGCCTCACTAGGGAGGCATCCAGGAGGCGTCCTCTTGCTGAGGTGAGGAGGCCACATCCACTGGCTCCTCTTGATGTGGAGAAGCAGTGGCTGTACTCTGAGTTTCTCCCGAATGACCGGATTTCTCACCCTATCTCTACGGAGAAAACTCATTTTGGCCGTTTGTATCCATGACCTCGTACTTTCAGTCATCACTCAAAGCTCATGACCATAGAAATGAAATGGAAATTCGGTTTACATAACCTGTCAGATGCCTCCCATATCTCAACATCACAAACATTCATCATAATAATTTAAAAACTAGGCTAAAATAAAATCAGTTTGATGGAATATGGCACAACTACTTATTCAGTGTAATCTTTCTGAAGTAGATGCCACAGTTGCGTTCATATTTGGAAAACGAAGAAAAACAGTTTATCTGCATTCTGATTAAAATTGAACCCTTTCTCACCTCAACATACTGGAAGCTCATTCCCACTATGAAGTTGGCAGACCAGTTGCAGAAACCAGCAACTGCAATGGCGGCAGGCCGGGGCCCCTGGCTGAAGAGCTCAGCTACGATGAACCACGGGATGGGGCCGGGGCCGATTTCAAAAAAGGCTACAAAGCTGAAGATGGCCACGATGCTGATATAGGACATCCAACTGAGCTGGTCCTGAGCAGCAAAACAGGATGAGGTACATTCATTTTGTACAATAAAAAGTCTCAGATGCATACAGCATCAAAGGTCAGGAACACCTACCAGCAGAGCCATGGCAACAGTTAAAAACACAGCAGACACCGCCATCCCCATCAACCCAATGAGATGAAGAGGTCGTCGGCCCACATGCTCCACCACAAACACCTGCAGCAAAGAGACAAAATGCAGCACTGCAAAGTCTCCCAGAGTCTTTACATTTCCTGCCCCGATGCTCTTTAGCAACTTACAGAAACGACAGTAAAGGCGGTGTTGACCAACCCAGCACCAATGGTGGCATACACAGGCTGTGAAACTCCTGCTCGCTCAAAGATCCCAGTAGAGTAGTAAAATACCTGCCAAGGGTGAGAATAATCAGAAACATAGTGATACATTTTGGTTCTCCAAACACAGCTGTTCTAAAGTCACTGAGACCAGGACAGTCTAATTTGATTTGTAAGATTTGGATCAAATCAGATCGTGATTTTGCTACAAAATGGCACCATGTGCCTAGAAAATACACAATACCGCCTCTTCAAGAGTCTTTGGTGGTCATGTCACCACTATACAGTTTGGTTCACTTGTAATCTCGGTGGCATTGAAGGTTGAAGAGATTGATGATAAAAACGTTCTCTTCCCTACTTACAGCGTTGATTCCAGACAGCTGCTGCGACAGCTGTAGCATGATGGCAACCAAGATGGGCTGGCGGTAGATGGGAGAGCGAAACAGCTCAGGAATGGTCACTTTCTTCTCCCTCATCATCTTCTGGCTCTCCTCCCTCATCTCCTGTATGTCCTCACTCACCTCGTCGGTGCCCCGCAGCTTCATTAGGACTGGAGAAACACAACAATACCCTCAGCCTGTTTGGAAAACCTGACACAGATAACACAGACCTCATTTTGTGTTAATAAACCAGATTTGGTTGTAAGTAAAATTTTCTTTTTGTTTTTAACTTTGTGTCTAAAATCAAGTGAATTATTTAAAGAGTATTTTAACTGTTCAGAGACACACTACAATCAATCAATCAATCAATCAATCAATCAATCAATCAATCAATCCTCCTCCGTCTCCACAGTTTCTTCCCTTCAGCAGTCAGACTCATGAACTCAGGCTGCACCAAATACAGCTACATCTCATAAATTATTTAAACACATATCTATATATCTCTATATATATATATATTGTGTGGGGTAAATTTTTTGATCTGGGACCTGAGTCCAAATTTCATACCGCAAACAACAAAGGTGGTATGTTAATAAAAAAAATCCTTGAATTATTTAGAGAGTATTTTACTGTTCAGAGACAATCACAGTTAAGAATCAGTGTTAAGATATGACTTAGTAGTTTACTTAGCTTATCATTATAAAACATGTTACTATAATAATTTATAGTTATTGGGTTGGATGGTAGTGAAAGTGAAGACTAGTTTTATTTGTCTGGTTTTATGTAACATCACTGAAGAAAAGTAATTCATTCTGTTTCAGGACTCCGTACACATACAGATGAATATGTGTAGATCTTACCGCTGCAGGCTTTGCTCTCTTCATTGCAGTTAATGAGGAGGTAGCGGGGGCTCTCTGGACAGAACGGCAGCAGAACACACTGCAGCAAGGCCGGCAGCAGAGTGAACCCCATCAGCAGCGGCCACAGGGACGCATTCCCCAAAATGGATTCAATCCCAAAGACCTGCAGCACAACACAGACCTTATGAGAACTGAAGTAAAAACAGAGCAATTATAAAATGGTCAAGGGTTTTCAGATTACACTAAAGACAGTTCATTTCATTCATTCATTAAGAAAACCTGAACAAACCAGCAGCAAAAAAATAAATAACAGGTTTTTGGGTTTTTTTACCAATGAAAATGAGTCATTGTATATTTTGATTTAAAGTTTTTCAAAAACTCTCCTGCAGTTCTGTGATATCTGCCAGATGTTTGTGTTCTAGTGGTTAATTTCTCTGATTTTCCCAATAGCTTCACATAATGACACCAGGAGTTGCATTAAGTTCTTATTTCTAATGGTCTCTAAGCCACAGAAGACCTTAGCTTTATCGTTCACTTGCTTCAGCCAGTCACATCACAAGTTCTGGAAAATTTTCTGCACAACACTAATAGAGCGGGCTAAAAAGGAAGAGCTACAGGGTACAGTCTGAAACCAAATTACATTTGTTACTACAACCCTATAAATGGTTAAAGCTGCAATATGTAAATATTATTTTACCAATTTGTTGAAACTGTCTCTAACAATATGACATATGTCATAACAGAATATTATGGGACAGATAATCTGTGAAAAAAATTGAGCGCCGCCTTCTCCCAAAACACTAAATAGAAACAACCAATCAGAGCCAGGAGGCGGGACTTAACTCGTGTCCATCACAAACTTGTATGCTAAACCCCCTTTACTCAGCAACATGCCCTATTTAGTAGAAACTTCAGTGAATTCTTCAGCGAATGGTATAAAAACGTCTCTGGATTCTTGTGAAACAGGTGACGTGCCAAAGTAAACCTGATTTTTCAAGAGGAAAGGAAGACTGAGGGTTTAAGGATCTCACCTGGGCCATGAGGATGCCAATCACCACACCGAGCTGATGCAGCGTGCCCAGGGCGCCACGAAGAGACGTTGGAGAGATTTCCTCAACATACATGGGTACAAACCCCGTAGAGAGGCCAGAGTACAAACCCACTATAAAACGTCCAATGATGAGCATCTCAAAGGAAGCTGCCAGTTTGCTGAAGCCCATAAACACAGCAGCAAGAAAGGCTAACACATTGGCCATGAGCATGGAGTTCCTCCTTTAAAGATCAGATTCATTTTTCCATTAACAATCTACTTTTATGTTCCGAGCCAAACTTCTTCTCTCCACGAGCGACATCTTACCTGCCAAAGCGGTTGACAAAAAGGCCGACAGAGAAGGAGCCAAACATTCCTCCCATGGAGAAGACGGCCACGGAAAAAGACCACAGAGCTGTCAGGGTGCTCTGAGAAATGGGCTCTGAAAACCTGCTGATCCATGTTGTGTTGTAGAAGCTCTCAATGATCTTTAAGACAAACAGAAAACAGTCAGGTCAAAGCTGCTCGACTCAGACAGTCTGGATCCAGGTGAATCATAGGAATATATTAGAGATTGGACTTTTGTCTTGTGCCAGTTGGACAGGAGGTGATGAGACCTCTACAATGTTTCCATGAAACCTGAGACGAGCTGAAAGCTTCACCTGGGACAAGATTTGTCAGTTTTTCTTTTCAGAATATATTTTGTTATTATCACTACAGACAAATCCCAAAGTGGAAAAAATAGATCAAAGGTATAATGAAATCTAGCTGTATATTTAGAAGGCCACAATCATTTACTCAATTAAGTAACTAAATGTGGAGAAAAAATATATTTCATGTTCTGCAGTATTTTGTGAAATAACTTCAACTGCTACTGTTTCATTAAATTAACATCTGATTGGTTAACCTGTAGCAACTTAGCAGCCGATCAGTCACTTACTAGTAATTTGATATAAATGATACATCAACAAAAATTTCCATAATTTTTTCTGATTTATTTGCCATGTGTATCTCCATTTTAATAGAAATTTGTATATGAATAAAAATTAATTTGAGATCTTTTAATTTATTTTTGTTGTGACACTTATGATCTTCCATACATAAAATCCTGGGTAGCTTAAATCATTTTGTATTTTAGGTGGAACATGCCTAGACTTGAGCAACTACTCTGGAACTTTCTTTCTTTGAACTTCTGACAAGAAAGTCTGGCTGCTTGGAAGAAAAGAGGAAGACATGTTGTCTAAATCTGGAATGTATCTGCTCTATTGTCTGGATACAAATAAGTGGTTTGATATGAGAACTGTCCTGCATATATAAAAACAGCACAGTGTGTTTTCCTGTTTTCCTGATCACTAAGACTTTCTCACATTCTGAGGTGCGTTAATGACACCCGTGTTGTAGCCAAACTGCAGAGAGCCGATCACAGCTGTCCCCACTGCCAGCATCAACTGGGGCGTCACCTGTATACGAACAAAAAGTTGGGAAAAGAAATAAACATTTAAAAAATGACTCCGGAAAATATCAAGACACAGAGACATTGAGTTAAGTTTTTACTCCAATGGAATAAAAGGAATCCAAGAAAAGTTCCAGTTTTGTGGGATTGTATCACAATAATCCTTTGGGGTACAAGTGTTTTCTGTATTTGCTGGTGTGTAGACAAACTGGGCCATTAATCTGTGAACGTGTTGTTTTATTTTTTGGCCTTTTCATTTGAATAATAAGTATTCCTTTTGCAAGTTTTAAGTGGTGTTATGTTTGATGGGGGAAAAATGCTACAGGTCTTAGAACTTATAGATCTAAGAGACAAGGAGATGAATGAAACAAGAAACTAGGACAGAAAAAACATGAGCAAAAAACACAAGGCAAAGTTTATAGGAACACAAAAACATAAACATTAACCAGATTTATAGTTGGATTGTAGGTACATGGCAGCTTCTGGCTGCATACTGCCTTTACAGGGTCAGTATGCAGCCAAAGTGGCATGAGATAGTTAATGGTGCCGCTGCATTCCCCTCCAAATGTTTGTGCTGCCTGCAGGTGTATGACATCGTCTTCAACTCCACAACATTCTTGCTGCAAGGTAACAGGCTGCAACTTCTCCATCAAACTCCTGACTGAAGTTGGCTCCTCTCCTTCTTTCAAGCAAACAAAATTGGTGTCAAATGCGTGCATTAAAACTTTTCATTTGTGCTACTATAATTTTAAAGATATTAATAAAAGTTTCCAGAGGTCATCAACAATCCCCCTGATTCTATTAAACAAAAACAACATTTGTTACAATCAACTGTGCAGCATTTATGCTCACTAAAATGTCTATTTGTGCTGCTTTTATGAAGAAGATATTAATGAAAGTTTAAAGGTCAAATTGTCAACCCCCTCATACATTACCTAAATTACCTGTAATTGACGATACGTTAATCTCACTATACAATACTATATGTGATATTCCGCTCATGATACGATATATATCATGATATTCAACAAACAATGTGATTCAATACATTTTTAAGATTTTCTGAAATATTTTAGAGGGACAGAATGATTTTGGTGACATTTTTTAACTGTTCCATGGACTTGGATTGAATTAATTGAACTGATTGTATAATACTGATGTAATAAATGTTTTTGTTATATATTTGTTTTGTTTAAATGTTAATTGTGTGGGTTTGTGTATTTGATTATGCAGACAAGGATCCTTTTTTGTCTCATTCACTTATATTAGATAATGTTTTTTATGTATTTTATTTCATTATTTAATAAATTGCATCTGGTTGTTTCATTACATGTCATTTTTAATGTACATGTGCAACTGGGTTAAAACCTTCCATGTGTGATAGCTGCCATTTAATTCATGTGGATTTGACATAAAACTCAATGTAGGATGTAATGTATCGATACTTGCAGATGGAAAATTGATATTTTGAGGAAAAAAATATCAGTATCGTAGAATCAATAAAAATTAAACAGCCCTAATGTCCTTTTAAAAACTAACTACTCAAGCAGCTCAAACAAACCTTTGGCAGCACAAACATAGCACAAATATTTTACACTTTGATTTGTGTAATGCGGTTGGTTGACTTTTGATGACCTGTGTAAACTTGCATTATCTTCATAAAAACACAAACAGCAGCATAAATAATCACCATGTGGCGTAATTCATTGACACCAATTTAGTTTGATTTGAAGGTGGAGGGAGAAGGGGCAGAGGCGAGGCCCATCAAACATGTCCGAGTTTCTCTTGTTTATTTTAAGACCATTATTCTATTCTATTAAAGGTGGAATGGTCTATTCACTCGTCACCAGATGGATAGATTTTATTCATATTTCCAAGGTTTTCCAATGTTACATAATGTATTACGTAATCACATAGACTGTTGTCGAGGTTTGGTTTTGTGCGGACGGGCAAGAGGAACATTTTCCAACCATATTTTACTGAATAATAAAAAAAAAAAAACAACTACCAGGAAACAATCCAATTACAAATGAACTAATGAACTTCTCACATTCAAATAAATATGTTTTAGATACAATTTGAAATAACTTAAATAGTAACTAAATAGAAAAATACCCTTAAGAATCCAAAATGAATGGACAGAATTTAAGCTGCCTGAAGAGACTGCTCTCGCACAAAGATACTGTGTGGGGAAGGGGTATATTGATCAAGCAGCAGTTACCTTCCCGCTGCACTCCATATCAGCTCAGACAGTCCACACTTGACCTCCAGATTATGAAAACGAGAACGATAGTTGTTAATCTGTTCCCTCAAATTAATCTGCTTTCAGGCAAAAAGTGTTCTGCTCTGTTATTTAGTCCCAAGTCAGTGTAAACAAGCGTTTACTTTCCTCCTCCATTCACCTGCAGCAGTAAGAAGCTTAGCGACGTCACCGCTAAGTGGATCTTCACGCTCTGATTGGTCGAGAGGAGCTCGCAGTGAGACTAACACATGTTTATCAGAGTGCTAATAGCAGCTTAAACAGATTGGCAATCCTTAAGAGATAACTTAAGGAAAGCAGAGAGCACATAAGAACCGACTTAAAAACTATAATATAAACTTGTTTTACAAAAGGCTTTTTGTAAAACATCTATTTCTCTTTCAAGCAGGCAGATTTTCTTCTGCTCCTGTCGACTGGTCTTGATCAGTAATTTTCCATTTCCAACAAAAGGGAACTTTTGGGGCTGCTTCTGCAGTATCATATTCTACAGTATCATATTTTACTCTAATTGAATTACTTTTTAATTAACGTGCAGTGCAGATTCACAACAAAATGCTTACAAAACAGGTCCTGTCAGTTCAGTCCTATCAAACAGTTTCAAATTCATTTACGTACACTCCTCTTTGATCCTAGTTTATAAAAGCAGCACTGCTCTCTGTTTTGTGCTCTGTCTTCTCAAACCCTCAGTCATTTGTACCAATTGGTTGATCAGGCTGAGCCAGATTCTGGTTCTGCTGGAGGGTTCTTTCTGGAAGAGGGGCTGTTCTTACATGCATGGCTGCTGCAAAGTCAGTGACTCAATGCGAGTGATGGTGCGCTGTCACTACATGCTTGTCCAGGAGGAGTGAACGATGCAAGTCAGAAACACAGTGCATTTGTTTTTTATTGCAAGCTGAATAATAAACTGAATTTGACTGCATTGTTTTGATCAATTGGAACCACATTTTATTATGTGATTATATTGGTTTGGATATGAAGATTTGTTGTGAGTGAGTGGGAACTATGTCAATATACACTTCAACTGACATTCAGTTTTTTTGTGTAAACTTTTGAAAAAAAGATTTAAACATAGTTGTTGTGAGTCCTTTTATCTTTTAAGCCTTTGCACGCATCTTATAAACGTTCCAGCCTAATGTAAAAGCGTAATTCTCCCCCCATACTCCAGCCTAACATCTTAATGCCAAAGTTTTGATGTAATGAAAAAATCTATAGGTAAACACATATCTAATCCTGCTGCCCATCATCCATCAACCAATAATCTGCTTAAAGCTGCAGTATGTAACTGTTACAATGTTTTTACATATTTTCCAGGTTATGACAAAAGATCTATGAATAAAGAAATTGAGCTCAGCTCACCCATCTGCATTAACACTTTTCTCATTCTGAAAAAACCCAGAGCCCTGAAGAATTTCTTACCACTGTCAAGCATGCTTGTGTATGCGCTGCTCACAACCTCCCCCTTGCTCTCTGCTGTGCTACAGCTCCTTCCCTACAACATAACCTGCCATGAATAATAAGGCTAGCATGGCCATAGTTGGCGGCGGATTAGCAGTTTTCCTGGAACCGTAAATTGTTCCTCCATTAGCAAAGCTGCAGTCCATACTGTGGCCACCGAGTGGCACTAATATGTGGACAAAACTTGAAAACAGCAGCAACGCCACCTAGTTAAACTAGGAATAAAAAAAAGGTAATAAGAATGAGCAGTGCTTTTAACAAAAACCCCAGCCCGTTATATTTCACAATAATGTATTATAAGAAAGTCAATAAAACTGCAGTGAAACAAATCTAAAAGGCCATAAGGTCAATAAAAGTCTTTCTCGCCAACATGTGCAGCGTTTCTTGGCAGCCTTGAGCTCTGGTGAAGAAAAGTTTATTAGAATTTAAATGGTTGTAAATAAAGATATAATGAGATGAACTGATTACTTGCTGCACAGCGGAGAATGACGGGCACTTCCAGTGCAACACGCGGGTTATAGCAGCTCTGTTGGCGAAATTCATACATTTTTAAAAATAATAGATTCTAACAGTAGTTTCACGCTGCAAGTGACCTTTAACATAAAAATAAAATGGGGGGCTACTATTTTAATGCCTTGCTCTCTTTCATTGTGCCACACTATGAAACCCTATAATGGCATTTTTAATAACTATATCAAAGACCATTTTATGACAGTTCTTTTCCTTTTGGTGCAGCTAACACACCTCGCTGGGATGAGACGGCTCCTCGTAATGTTTGGCCCCTAATGTGTTGACTAGTGTGTGTCTATGTTGTTTCCTGGCGTGCGTATGTGTGTGTTGTGTCTCGTGTCAGGCCAGCTTAACTCATGTTGCCTCTCTAATCCTCTGATGAGCTCTTTCTAACTCTATTCAGAAGACAACATGGTGACATCTGATCTCGCCACAGCTTGTTCACAGATACAAGTGAAACAAACATCATCTCTGCAGCAAACCTCTGTGCAATTAATATTTCTAAAGGGGCCATATCCATGTCCACATGACTCATGTTAAATTCATAAGCTGGTTATTGATCAGTGAAAGAACTATTGTAACTAATGTAAGATGGCCTCAGAGAACTGCTTTGTCATGAATTGCGGTTGGTTGTGGCGAGAATGGATATGGTAGGGCGCAGGTTGGAAGTGAAATAATGATGGTTTTAATGGTGATAAGTTCACAAATCCAGCAAACACAGGTGAGAAAGGAGCAGACACAGGTAGGCACAGGAAGTACACAAGACAAAGATACGACAGGGAGCAGGTGACACAGGTGGGGCGAAATACGCAGAGGGTAGTCAAGGGAAAACGAGGGACAGCTGGAAACAATCACTCAGTTAACTGAAAAAACACGCACAAACTCCAAATCCTCACATGCTTATGATTTTTAAATATAAAAAAAGCCTGTAAACAAAGGATTGAATATAACTGTAGCATAAAGGATATAATCATTGATTTCTCAGAACCAAACACTAACTAGTTTGGTTCTTATAAAACCATCAAGGTTGTTAAATGAGCTCCAGAGATCCATGCTGCTGACAGACATTTCCTGAGGAAACGCAGCAGAAACTGCCGTTGTGGGAATGTGTGAATGTTTAACCATCTGTAGCTGTAGAATGACTCTTTTCAGCTGCTGCTCACGTCAGTCACTTGGACTGTTCATGTATTTACTTTTCTGTGGAACCTTTTCCATACTGATCTGAAGTCACAAGTTTTTTTCCAGTTTGCCTTTGCTGCAGAACTGCCCAGTGTTGTTGTGCAACCCGCAGCTCTCCCACCCCCAGCTCTCCATATTATTATTTTTTGATTCCATATGTTAATGTCAAATAGTTTTGGTGGCTGTTAAACATTGAAACAAGTCAATAGCTCCAGTGTTTCTTGGCTGACCGAGAGTATGTAATTCCCATGAAGCAATCCATCACAGTTGACTCCTCTCTGTTACTCTTGTTTGGGAAGAGGAGTGTCTCTAAATGTGACATCAGGAGAAACCTGAAACCGTTATTTCCAGCAGCCCTCCCATTACTCTGTCTACTCTCACGTTTGTTCCCCTTTCCCCTGAACCTCTCTCCGCTCTCTCAGCTGGGCTCCAAACAGCGCCAACTTTTCCACCCTGTCTGCCTAAACTGCACCACCTATCCTTCCGAGAAGTACCACCGCAGTGTTGACCTCCTCCTGGTTCTGCTTCTGAAGGTAGGTCTCTGAACGGCCCTGCGCTGCCACGTGTTGGCCGCTTTGACAAGATCTGCTCAGGACGAGTCAGGGAGAAAGGGAGAAACGCTCTGACAGCTTGGTCAAACTGGTTTCACTGGGCGTTCACAGGCCCACAGGTCGACTGTGTTAACAGAGTTTGATTTAAACTCTTTTTAAATCAAACTGATTGACGCTAACTTCGTTTGCTGAAAACAGACCAGAGAAAACATTTTTGGAACATATGACACTGTCATCAATTTACATTAAATTTAACCTTAAGTAAATTATTATTGCCATTGCTATTGTTGTTGTAGAAATGAAAGGGAGACATTATGAGTCATTTTTGGTTTTATGCAGAAGGTTTGATTATTTTTGTTTTAATTTCTACTTGTATGAACTTATATTTCTAATAACGTGTCGTTGACAGAAAAGTATTAATCATAAAGAAGGAATGGGGGAAAAGCATGCAAATAATGTTACAATATTTGTAAACATTTAACAGCAAGTGTTTTGCTTGCTGAAGACATGCCGTGGTAAAACAGAGCCTCTGTCTTATATAAGCTGTAAACCCTCAGAGCCCATGTCAGGAAAAGAGGGCTGGGCCTCTCCCAGGAACAACTTGTTCACTGTTGCAGCTCGGTTTGACATAGAAGGCAGGGTCAACCAAGAAGATTTTCAAACTTGGAAATAACTATTTTATTTTAGACTTTGGTAAATTTTTCAAAATTTTACTTGATGGGAAAAAGGATAACCTCCTGATTTTGATGCTCTTAAACAATGCTTGAAGCAGTTTTCAGCAAACTTACGGCACAAATTTGTGTTCAGGAATATATGAAAATAACTTCAGGGGGAATTACAAAATAAGTTAATACAATGTTAAAGAGAGTACACAAATTAGGCAATGATACCAAATGAGTTCAGTGGAAGAGCACAGGTCAACTGAGTTACTGTAGCAGTACTTTGATAGTTTAGGTGTTGCCAGGTTGGATGGTTGGTTCTGGGGATCTTATCAGGATCCCCTGACTGCATGTCACTGCTGCTGACCCCGAGTGATGACACCAATAGGAGTAGAAGGGGCTGCACTTTGAGGATCACCTCAGTCCAAACACCATGTCCTCTGTAGAAACGCCAGAGTCTGAGAACTTTGGGGAAGATGAGTCCATCACCGTTTGCATACAGCAGACAGTGGATGAGATTCACCCCAAAATGCTGAATTAATTGTTTGGATGTCATGTTGAAGTGCCTCTTTAACAATGCAAGGAGTATTGGACAACACTTGCGGAGTGGAGACTCAACAAGGGCTTGTGGTCCAAATTTCTTTAAAAAAAACTGGGGCCATAGAGTATCTGAGCTACTGAAAGATCACAGTCGTTATCCTGCTTGGGAAACCTTACTCTTGGATGTTGGAAAAGAGAGTCCAACTAACTGTTGAGTGTCAGACTCTGGAGAAGCAGCCATGACTTTCATCCTGGCTATGAAAAGGTGGGCTAGATGTTTACCCTGGACTGCAGAGGGGATTCATGGGAGTTTGGCTGTCCAGTCTACATGTGTTTTATGGATCTGGAGAAAACTTAAAACAAGGTTCTTTGGTGTATTTTCTGGCAGGTGATGAAGGGCTAAGTGATACCGGCAATGCTTTTAAGTGCTATCTGGTCTTTGCCTACCTTGAATTAAACACATGGTTATAATTTTACAAAAGCAGTTAAGTTTGTCCAATGCCCAGGCATGGGTTTTGTTTGTTTGTTCAACCTTTTACCAAGGGCAGCTACAATATTCCAATATACCAGTCACTGAAAAGTACATGTGATCAGGGGTCTGTTTGAACAGAGATTCAGGTCAGCACCGGAAAGAAACTCTGAAAGCTGATTGGACCGTTGGTTGGGCGTGTGTTCCTGCGTCACAGAGAGTAAAAAAATGCTGGCACAAATGTCTGATTTCTCTTATTTTACTTTTGCTGACAATTGTTTATTCTTATTAACAAATCACACACACATATACATCGCAGAACAAAAACATCAAAAATGATTTCTATATTTGCAGATCTCCTAAGAACGGTGGATAAGTTGAGTTTCTCTGCACATTAAAATTACTATAAATAATCTGTCTGGTGGAAAGAATTACACCAGCTTGTTCTGTTTTATTTTTGTGTTAAAGTTCATAATCTTACCTTTTTTGCATTTCAAATTGAAGACATCAAATCGTTACAAATAAACATCTTCACTCTACTCTCCACTATGTCTTTTCTATGTTCCAGAATTTAAACTCAAACCTTTTACTCTAAATATGGAAATGGAGAAGATCACAAATGGGATGAACCACGACGGGGCAATGGAGGCAGGGTACGTCTCCGCTGTGTGTCACGTTCACTGACTTGCATTTAATCATTATAATTTGCATAAAAATCAAATACGATAAACAAGTCTTGAAATTGCAGAATACCACCAGAGGAAGAAAAGTTCCTGCAACACAAAGACAATGATTTAAAGAGGCCACAGTTCACAGATGTGAGTAATAACTTTGAAAAGCTTGAAACGCTTCTCTAATCTGAGACGCTGCATCTCTTCTCAGCTTAGATAAGAGATGCTTTATGGTGAAATAATGCTTTTATACTTCTGCATTTTGGTTCTGAGGGTGCCTGCTGGACCATTCAGGAAAATAGAGATGCAAGTGTAACTATTGTCATTTGTACATTTTTCATTTGTGGAGATCTCTTATATTTTACCACTTGCTTCCTTCTGGGCAGTACCTTGGTATTGAGAAACCCTTTTAAAGTTCATCAGTTAATATTCAGCCAGCTGATATTGACTTGCACACAGGAGCATGTATGCTTTCTGAGTACTGAGAGATTTCATATGGTTTGTTGACTTCCTATGCGTTTTTGCACATCCTTTTCTCACTTTTATTCCATATACCATTCCGCTTAATTGTACATATTTCAAGTTATGGACAAATTCGTTTTGCTTCTTTTATATTCGTGAATTACTTGGGTTGTTATCAATAAACCTTTTGAATTTCATGTCAATGGAAATACTAAAAATGTGGGCGCTGGTGAGCAAGATATGGCATAAGACAAGAGACATGGTGATTTTCCAGAGCTCCTGCAAAATCTGTAAAAATTGCATTATAAAGAACAGCATTAACCACATTAATATCAGTCAAAAACTTTGTTTATTCTAATACATGGGGAGAATTTTAATGGACAGTAAGAATCTGGTTATTATTATCCGGCAAGACAAATTAAGGGGACATATTGTATGTTTATTTTATTTTAGTTTGCTTCTGTCTCTTTGTTGTTATAACTTTTTGTTGTTATAACGTTTGTCGATATTACTGCTGTCTCATATTCTTTTGTCAACTTGTAATGCCGAAGATATTTATCAGTGAGAGACAGAAGAATGTAACTGACAAAAAGTGTTGCTAAAAATAAATAAAAACTAAGTAAAAAAAAATAAAAACTAAAAATAAATGTACAGATTCTTCCCGTCCACAGTTGGAATCTTGTGAAGAAACGGTAGATTACATACACTCACCAGCCGCTTTATTAGGTACATTTTGTCAGTACTGGGTTGAAACCTCTTTGGTCCGGAGAACTGTCTTAATCCTTCTTAGCATAGATTCGGAAAGGTTCTGGAAACATTCCTCAGAGAATCTGGTCCATATTGCCATGATGGCATCATGCAGGTCCTGTGAGATGCATCATCCTTTAGGAAATCATCTGCTGAAGGATTGTTTTTTGTTTTGTTTCTTTCTCTTTGAAGTAACTTTTGTTTTCTGTCTGTTGAAATCTTTATATTTTCCACTGAGTCATCATCTACAAATTATTTATAATTCAAATTTGATAATTTTCTGAATAACATGTATATGATGAACACAACTCTACAGTATTTTGGATTCATTGACTAAATTCTAATATTATGTCTTACCCAGTTTGAAGGGAAAACCTCCTTTGGGATGTCTGTTTTCAACTTGAGCAATGCCATCATGGGCAGTGGCATCTTGGGGCTGGCTTATGCAATGTCAAACACTGGCATTGTCCTTTTTCTGTGAGTAACACAAATTTATGCTCTATATGACCTGGAAGGACATAATACTTTAATATATTGTTTCCCACAATATCTCCCTCACACACACACACACACACACACACACACACACACACACACACACACACACATAAATAGACATCTGTGCGCAGACGCTGAAAGTCCCCCCTGCCCCAG
>NW_006800316.1:390181-487435 GCF_000485575.1 Poecilia formosa | reverse complement strand
GAGGTCATGCTGAAAGTGCCTACTGTTCCAGCCTGTTTTTATCCTGAAAATGTTCCTCTATTGAGTTTGTGTCTTCTTCTCACCAATATTTGGGCACTAAGGGTTAATGGGTTATATATATATCTTACCCATCATTGCACTATGTTTTCTTTAATTAAATGGCCATCTCTGTCCACACAGTTTTCCATTGGTACAGTTTTGTTTGCTCTCATGGTTATCTTTCCATATGTCATCCAAGCACTTTAGTCACAACCTCCGATCCCAGGATATCGTCATTTTATGAGTTCCCTCAGTCTCAGTGTTATGTTGCAAACTATCTGGCTGATGTATACACTTCAGATAGATAGATCCATCCATCCATCCATCCATCCATCCATACATCCATTCATCCATCCATCCATCCATCCATGGTTGGGGAAGCAGCCCATAGTAAGCAGACACCTAGACTTCCCTTGGAGAAGTCCAGCTCCTTCAGGTGAATCCCAAGACGTTCTCAGGCTAGCTGAGAAACATAGTCCCTCCTGCATGTCCTAGGAAGGTCTTCCTCTGGGTCTCCTAGTGGTGGGATGTGTCCTGACCACCTGTACTGGGTCGTGTCCAGGAGGCATCCTAACCAGATGCCCGAGCTGTTTTAAAAGACTCCTCCCGATGTGGAGAAGCAGTGTCTCCACTCTGAGTCCCTCCACAAAGACGAAGCTTCTCACTCTATTTGTAAGGGAGAGCCCAGACACTCTGCTGAGGAAGTCATTTCAGTGATTTACATCCATGATCTTGGTCTTTCAGTGACTACCCAGAGCTCATGACTGTAGATGATGGTAGGAACATAGATTGACTGGTAAATCAAAACCTTCATCTCATACAGTGCCTACATCCCTGCAGGCGAAGCACTAATCCACCTATCTCTCAATCCATTTTTCCATGATTTGTGAACAAGACCCTTAGATATTTAAACTTCTCCACTTGGGGCAGAAACTCCTCCCTAACCTGGACACGGTACTCACTGCTTCCTCTTCTTGAGACACTGGATGGCAGACCAGAATCTACTCACAGCGTACGGATGTCATTCTCCATGGCCTCAGGCCCAAATGTATCAGCAGACCCTTATGATACATTTGGGCCTGCTAATTTTGTCTGGTATTCTCACCCATCATGTGCCAAATCACCACCAAGTGGTGTTCAAGAGACACCTCGCCCCTCTTTTCACTTGAGTGTCCAAGACATGAGCTGCAGATCAGATGTGATGGCTATAACACTGACTGAAAGGCTGAATTTGTATATATATGGACATTTTAAACCCTGGAAAATGTGATAACTTTGAAATAATACAAATTTTGAGCTTGAAGTGAAAGTAACAAATGAAATTTCAACCACATAGGAATAATGACAAAGATTTTCTTTTCAGGTCAAAAATGTGTCCTGAATACATTTTGACACTGAAAAAGTAAGCACCCACATGCAACATTAAAGTTTCAGGGACATTTTTAATTCAAATGTCTCTGATGAGCACTAAACAGGCAGTAGGCCTCATAGAAAAAAGTCTGGGGAGAGTAAAAACTGGTCTGTACTACACTTTGGTCTCTCAGCTATTAAGAAACGACTGTTTTCTGGAGGTGTGAACTGTGTTGAGGTTATAAATTTTATCCAGTTGCTAACATTTGCCCGTGGCATATGCAATGTGCCAGTTTGATTTTAAGAATCTTACCAGAAAATGCCTGCGCTGTAAAGAACAGTCTTCCACTGTGAAGAGAGTAGAGCCAATCCAAACAACGCAGCTATTCATGTTCTTTCAATATTTGGAAGTGTGGCCAACACGGACTGAACGGTTTCCTTCACTTCTTCTGCTGCCGTTGCTAAAACTACAGGCAAACTACATTTGTAACAACGGTGCAGAAAATTGACATCATTGTTCACAACTTCTCCTTCAGTTCGTTAATTGGCCCACTCAAAAATCGACTGGAGGGAATTCAAGTCAAGGGGAGAAACCCCAGATTGTGCTGTAAGCTAGAACTGTTTTTGAGTGGAATTGCACAGGAAGGCAATGGCCAGGCTAACCTGTTTCTCTCATGTTTTCAGAAAAAATTGTAAATGTTAAGCTTGACTGTAAAACCCAGGAATTAAAAATTTCAGAGGACAAATTCTTGACTTCTTGTCTCCCGCAGGATCCTGCTTACATGTATTGCCTGTTTATCTTGTTATTCGATCCACCTTCTGCTTTGCAGTGCTGGAGTGGTTGGTGAGGGATCTTTCTCTCTTCAGTTCTTTATGTTTGAAGTTGAATCGGATAGAAATGTTCTTAGGATCTCAGCGTTAATTACTCATCTCTTCAGGGATCCGTGCCTATGAGCAGCTAGGCCAGAGAGCTTTTGGTCATCCAGGAAAGATCCTAGCGGCTGTCATCATAACACTCCACAACATTGGGGGTAAGACCATGGAAAGTGTATGACCAGTTGCAACACCTATGGCAAGTATGGCGTTACATTATGTCATATGAGAATGTGGTTAACTATGTTTGTCTTTAACTGCAGCCATGTCCAGCTACTTATTCATTGTAAAATCTGAGTTACCATTGGTCATTCAAGCCTTTCTTGGACAAACATCTATCACTGAGTGAGTATTGAGCCAAAGAGTTTTTAAAATATATTTAATTCCACATAGTCAATCTAAACAAGAAAAAATACAATAAACAAATTTAAAAATACCTTGTCCTAAGATTTTTAATGGCGTTTTGACAATTTTAAGGAAGGTGATTGCCCCTCTTTTCACTTGGCATGAGCCGTGAGAATGCAAATCTGCAGATTGACTGCTGCAGAATATGCAAGTGACAGTAGCAACAACAAAGCGTAAGAAGTAGGAAAAAAAAGCAGAAGAAAGCTACAGACATATATGGTAGAAATCTTTGGCTGAATACTAAAATTCAGTCAAAGATATAGCATAATTCGACAGAAGCAGAACTTTATAGAAAACCTGAAATATTTGAAAAAGTTCATTAGTAAAATGTTAGAAAAGAAGCAGGACATTTTGATATTTGATTTATCTGCGTAAAGGTAGACAAGCAGAATGCTGAGATGTAGATATAAACAGAGCACAAGAGCAAAACACACTGAAGAACCAGCTAGCAGAGTTATCGCCCATGCTAAGGTTGAGCAGTCGGTTGGATACTGCGAAGGCATTTCCACTTGTAACACACTTTCTATTTGGAGAAATATCACACTTTTTCAAGGAAAATGGTCCAAGTCCAATCAAAGTCATGACTCACTGATGTGAAAGTTCAAGACTTGAGTCTCTTTGTGATTTTTATTCATGAAAGTTGTCTGACTCGATTCCAAGTTAAATGACTCGAATCCACCCCTCTAGTGAAAAACAACACAATGAAATAGGAGCAAAAGGAAATGTAATCACGACTTTTATTAATATGGATGAAAATAAGAATCTGCAAATTAGCTGAATCGACATCTTATAAAAGCAGAAGATCATCATGTTTGCGTGTCTTAATGTTTCTAAAAGTATCAAAGCTGTCAAAACTGAATGCCTGCATGTTTTTTTTTAAATCTGTAAATAATAAATAACTTTTATTTGTTTTATGCATCGTGTTTTATGTGTCGTTCTGTGTTCTGGTCTTAGGAACTGGTTTATGAATGGAAACTACCTGATCATTATTGTTACCATCTGCGTTATCTTCCCACTAGCCACGATGAAACATCTGGGTAAGTCTCTGTCCCTTAACAATGGTTAGCAGTTTTAAAAGTTGATGTAGCCCAAAACATTAGAAGGACAGTCTCCCCCAAAATGTCTCTATGAATCTAGACAAACACTTTTTGTAATTATATTATTGGATATTATTTGTCAGGGTTTGAAAATCAGGAGGAAAATCAGTTGTTGTCAAGTCTGCTGACAGAAAACTAAACGCAAGTGAAAAACTTTTGAAATACACAAACTGAACAGTATTTCCAAGCTCTTGCCAGTCTGTTCAGTTTTATCTGCAGGATGAGCCCAAAACCTCAAAGCTAATATCAAAGCAACAAAGTTTTCATTTGGATCTCGCTTATATGAAACAGATTATTTCTAGTCTTCAAACAGAAGTCAGAATTGGTCTGTCTTTACTGTAAATGTATTTTTGTATATCTGTGGGTATATTTTTCATTAGTGTGTCGTTTCCTGCCCATTCTGCAGGATATCTCGGCTATACAAGTGGCTTCTCTCTTTCCTGCATGGTCTTCTTCCTCTCTGCGGTGAGCTGTCAAAGTGCCGAACTTTGTGGGTTTTATGTCAGGAAAATCCAAATGCACCACAGCTCAAGTTTCAATTCACCAACAAGCAAATAAGTACAGTATGTGAAGATACAGATATGAATTGATATCCTAACCCACTTTCCTGTCTGGAGGATACTTTTCAACAGAGACCTGAGTCCAAACAGCTCTAGTTACGTCCCAACCTGGTTGACTACCAAAGATTGATTGATAATCAAGCTATTTAAGATGAAGTGCATTGAAACACACCTGGCGTTTATTCTACATTTATCTTTGGGCTTGTTATTAAAATCCATTTAGAAGGTTAACAGCAACACTTTTAGAATCACACTTTTAAAGAAAAACAAGCTCCAAGTAGAGACCCTCTACGAACTTTAACACAATCATCCATCCAGAGAATGTTACGTTTCCAGAAATATAATTTTCTTAATGGGATTGCTTACCTTTGTCACGTCAGGTCATCTACAAGAAGTTTAACATTGCTTGCCCGTTGGAGACATTCGGTAACTTCTCTGCGACCCCGCCCATCTCCGAGGACACCTGTGCTGCCAAATACTTCACCATCAACCACGAGGTGAAGCTTCGCCTTGATGGATGGGAAGGAAACTCACATGCATGTTCATTTGGACTGTTGTGAGCTGTGGGGTTTAGAGCTCAGAGGCTGAGCACATGCAGACTGACGCTGCATGTGTGTGCCTCATGTTACACCTTCCTCGAGTCATGCCCATTAATCTTCCACTTGCTTTCTAGACAGCGTATACCATCCCCATCCTGGCATTTGCGTTTGTATGTCACCCTGAAGTGCTTCCTGTCTACACAGAGCTGAGCAAGTAAGACGTACAAAACAGATGGTAAACCGTACCAATAATTTAATATAGCATGAATTTTTGATTTATGAAGTTACATTATTGATTCTGCAATGGTGCCCTTGAATTGACTGATGAAAACAATATATTCTAGACAGCAAATTGAACTATAAACTATTAAATGTAGATTGAAGATGTTTTAACCTGCTGAATCAGAACAGGACGTTGAATTCTGTCATATCGTCATTTTTTGGGACCAAGGCACTTCTCAGGAGGTTTCTTCAACTCCGTTTTTTAATTAAAAACTTCTCTCGTATTTTTCCCTTAAGTCCAACCAAGAGAAGAATGCAGACTATTGGAAATGTTTCCGTCTTCGGGATGTTCATCATGTATTTCTTCACAGCTATTTTTGGCTACCTAACCTTCTACGGTGAGCACTTCTCAGTTTAGTTTAACAGAAACAAAACAATTCATTTATGTTCTGTGCATTTAAATTGAGAGAAATGTCAATTATAAGAGCAAAAAATTATTTTCAATTGGACAAATACACATTCTGTATTGATATGGACTAAATAAATTTATGGTGCTAAGTGGTAAAAGAAAATATTACAGAAAATCATTGACTGTGCAGAAATCTCTAAACCTGAGCAAACATAGTTGAGAGAAATAGCTTCCACATTTTCTTTGTATACAGTTACGGTTCACACAGTACACACGACATAAGGAGTCCAGACCAATTTACATATAGCGGAGAGGTTTTATTAAACCCAAGTCTGGACAAAGAGGTACGGGGAGTCGAGGCAAAATAAAAGAGTGGGAGAAGTCACAAACCAGCCAGCAGCTGGAAAACCCAGCTTAGCCTACGATTTCCAGACCAAACAATTTAACAGATAGATGGTTTAAGAACAGAAAATGACATCTATTAAAACAGGAGCGGGAGTGAGGTTCAGAGTGACGCGAACACGCAGGTCCTCAACGTGACCGCCGTTCACCTGGGAAACTGGTAGCTTTGAATTAAAACCTGAAATCTAAACTGAAAACGTGCATTCCTTTAAGAACTGATAAGGTGTGAAATTCTAAAACGTATTTCCTCAGACTACCAGGGGGGTTTAACATTTGGGTGATCCTAAATGACCCGTTTGACCTCGGTGGGAATCCTTCCCTTATTCTGCAAACCGATCTTGCTCTGACTGATATTTATAGCAAGTATGACACCAACTTCTCTTAAGTCAACAAACCCATGTTGCAAGCTGACACTAAATATGTCTCATTTGACAGATTTATTGCCTGTGGAGTGAATGTCTTGAACTCTGTGTCTGATTCCACAGGAGGCACGGAGGCTGAGCTCCTCCACACCTACAGCAGGGTGGATCCTCTGGACACGTTGATCCTGTGTGTGCGACTGGCTGTGCTGGTGGCCGTCACACTCACTGTGCCCGTTGTCTTGTTTCCGGTAAAAATCTATTGGCACACAATAGATTGTGATAATAATCTGTTATACTATTAGAATAATCTAATGTAAGCCTCCTGATAATCATACTCGTGTCAGATTCGTCGCGCGCTCCAGCAGCTGCTGTTCCCAGAGAAACCCTTCCACTGGTTACGTCATATCGCCATCGCTGTGTGCCTGCTGTTCGCCGTGAACCTGCTGGTCATCTTTGTTCCCAACATTCGAGACATTTTTGGAATCACAGGTGAGACAACAGAGCCGTAAGCAAGACAAAGACTAATGCTTTTGCTTCACCAGAATAACACAGCTGCAACTTCATGAAAACATCTGGCAACATCTGCCAAAACACCATTATCCATTTCTCCTACAATCTCTAGAGTCACACGTTTGTTTTGGTTGTATTTACCCAGAATGCCGTGCAAAAGCAGTTTGATTCCTGCTTTTGGAGCACCCTCTGGTCTGCTTGGTGTTCACATTTGCACACCAGAGTTCACTTGAACTGAACCGGTTTGTAGGAGGAGCAGAAGTTTGTTTTTTTTGGTCACCATCAGAGTTTGATTGCTATAGCAGCGTATTAGGGCCATTGTAGACAGGAAAGAGTAAGAGTAAATTTACAATAAACTCAGAAATTTTGAGATTAATCTTTGAAAAGTTTCAAGAAAAAAATATGGAAATTTGTCAAACAATGAAATTTCCATTTTTTTCCCCTGTTTTCCTTGTTTTGTCTAGAATTTTTTCTGGCGGACGTTTACTCCTTTTAGATTGCACATTCACTTCCCCAAACCAACAAAATGTTTTAGCCAAACAAACTAGAGTTTTATTAAATTGGACTAAGTAGGGCTGGTGTGAATAAGCTAAAACGGATTAAACAGTTGCGTTGTGATTTCATAACTAGCTATCTATTAAGCTAAGCTCCTAAAACGTTTTTTGTGGCAGTACGATGAATTGTTGTGTCTAATCCTCGTGTGCAGGGGCGACCACTGCTCCCACTCTGATCTTCATCCTTCCTGGGCTCTTCTACATTCGAATCATTCCCAAAAACCAGGAGCCCACGAGATCCAGGCCAAAGATCCAGGTACATCTCTCTGAGCCGTGTCTTGAGCAGAGGACTTGCTCAGAGTGACAGTCAGTAAAACATTGCGGTTAATGGTTATCTGCTGTTTTTCAGGCTGCTTGTTTCACCACTTTGGGTTTCATCTTCATGATCATGAGTCTGACCTTCATCATACTTGACTGGATAAGCGGAGAAAAGCGAAGTCTCGGTGGCCATTAACACGTTCCCTCCCTGACCTTTAACCTATTGCTGTGTCCCCCTCTTCCAGGACTCTTAAAGAAAAACTAATTTTTCATCTAAAGATGAAAACGTCTGTGAGACTGACATTATTCTGGTTAGCACCAGCTGCTCCTCCACTGTGGCAGGGGGGAAATTTCAACCCTGACGCTGGGATAATGTTCGCTGCTCGTGTTTAACTTGCGGTATTCCAACGGACCCTCAACCACAGAAAGCTTAGTGCTTTTCCTGAGGCTAAACGTGGTGTTTTATTAGCAACGGTTTTAAAAGTAAAAACTCTACGACAAAAAACGGCGAGCCATCTTTTTTCTTTTTTTTTTTCATGACAAAAATTTGCTTATTTCCAGAATGACTGTGAAATCAATCCAATATGGTGCTTAAAACGTGGTGGACCTTAAAGTAATCTGAGGAAAGAGCGATCTTAGGTCAATGCATTTGCTCTTATGCACCTGTGAAGAAATCAATGTCTTTGTTTTGTAATTCTGTAAAAAACAAGACATAAAACACTACAAGAAAACTGTCTATGAGCCAAAAATTAAAAACCATTGAGGAACTGTGAATGTGTTGATTTGGTTTGTTTGTGAATATTCTTAAATAAAATGTATAAAAAACACTTGTCTAATTAAGGTATGCTTACAACCTGCATTATGTCACTTTATGCACCGAAGAATCTACATACTGTTAGTCTGAATATCACCAGAGGCAAATTCAGTCTTTGAGTCAAAGTGGCAAAGATGTAATTACAATACATAATATTTGCTCTAGAGCCACAACTAATTGTTCAACCAATAATAAATGAGCAGAAGCTTAAAGCTGTTGCTAAAATGAAGCCTGTTGTTGTCATGTCCACTTTCAACTTTCTGACCCATGTGCAAAAATCATTCAGAGAGAATAAAGTTGAGACGGTAAGTACAGTGAGTTTGACAGCTGGCCACAGTAGACCACATAAATAACAGTGAATATGTGGCCAGATGTAGGGGGAAAGAGGAAGTGGTTGGATGAATCCAGAGGATGATCATGTTTGAGAATGTGTGCTTGTTTTGAGCGCACAGATTGCAGCTGTGAATTGAGCCAATGAAAGCACAGTTTTAATCAGAGAAACATGAAACAGGATGGTAACTGGGATTAGACTCCACTTTGTTCTGCTATTTCAGGCCTGGGTTATGGTGAACCAATCAGGGTTAGCATAACACCAAGGAAGACTGGGAAGAGGGAAAGACAAGAAAGGCAATCTTCTTGTGACGAGTTTCTGAAGTGAATAATTCAAGTGATTCGGTTTTGGGTGTAAAGATGATTAAAGGATTACAGTCAAGAGGAGATGCATGGACGGGGCATGGCAGAGGAATTGTTTTACTAATCTGGGGTTGATGAGGTTTCCCTTGTAGCCCAAGTCTGGAAACTCATGGAACCAGGAAGTGAGATGGATTGTTTTGTTTTGTTTATGGCCACCTTCTGGTATTTGCAGATCAACTGAGAGGCTCCCAGAAGGTTTGGTAGACAATGTAATGTCTTACTATTGTCTTCCTTCCTCCAGCAGCCTTGTGCACTAAATAAAGGGTTCCTCTGAAGTCTGTCTGACCTGGAGGTCAGAACCTTGGCAGAAGAGGTTGACATGCTAACAACGTTTCTTAAGCTCCTTCCCCGTTTCTCTCTTATTAATCGTCAATTCAAATGGTTAGGGAATGTAATTCTTCCAAAGACTTGGACTTATCTCCTAGGGAACCTTGAGACGACATTTGTTATCAATTGAAGGCACAGAAATATACCGAATCAAAATCTGCCACAAGCATGAATAACTTTGGGGTTTAAACGTAAATTTCAAATAACTGTCACTGCATCAAAAAAAAACAACAAAAAAAGTAAGTCCATGGATCTGTAAGGCATCTTTATTTAAGCTGGTACCATGTATACAATACTCTGCCGATGAATCTAGAAAACATTTCCATTTAACTACATTCAAATTCCATTTGTTCAACATTTTATGCTCAAAGGTGATCAACAAAGAGCATGTAACGTCTGAAAATCAAACATCAATTCATGTATCAAACAATTTGACACTAAAGAAAAGCCTCTGCAAACAGACCATGAAGCCGCCGTATGCTGTCCAGAGTCCCATTTCACAAAACAATCAAACCAGTGGATGGACCATCAGAGTTCCTCTGTAGATTCAGTTTGAGACAAACAAGACAAAATCCATCTCTCCATTCATTCACGATGTGCATTAGCATGACTGGTTTTCTTAACGGCACAAAAACCAGCTGCATGTTAGTGAGCCTTAGTCTCTGCAGCATCTACCTGAAGAGCTGCTCCTGTGCTGCTCAGACTGCTTTAAGCCACCGGCCGTTGGCGTCGGTGGAGCAGTGCCTCCTCTCAGCCCTCTCTGACTTTGGCGGCTAGCGCAGAGTTCTCCTGTCGGATTGCTTTGTAGTCGTCCATGATCCGCTCCAGGTTGGTCACGGTTTTGTTACAGGTTTCTGTCTCAATCTGCAGACAACGGTCAGACAACAACACATCAGTCACATGGCAAAAGCCGCCGCTTGAGGTTTTGTATGCTTGAATTTGGATATACAGCAAAAATAATGTCAGTCTCAAAAAACACAAAAAACTTTGGCAGATTCGTTACTTGACGATTTTTAAAAAAAAAAGTAGCTAGAGGGGTTTGAAAAGGCATTAAATATAACAATAAAGTCGCTAAATTGGTGACTGAAGGATGTATCGATCCACTTTTTTCACTTCCAATAACCAATACACACACACGAGGTTTAGTGTCTGATGATACTGATCCATTACAGAAAAACTTAAGCTAAATCAACTTAAAACGTTTGTTTCTTTAAAACAAAGGATTAAGTGCGCTGAGTTTCACATTTATTTGATAACTCTGCGCCAGTACAGCACATTTACAAACACCAATAGCTTCACAAAAACTTTGTTCAGTCAGTGCAATTACGAGTAGAACAGAGTAAAATAAATAATAAAGAAACTGAAAAAACAATAGGTTGACTACCTTGGTCAAACATGTACAAATAAACTCCAACAAACCTTTTTTTAAACGGTTGAGAAAGTGAAATTAGTTGTTATTATCTGGATTGAGCGCACTGTCACTGATACCGGATCTAGAACCGTTTTCAATATGGGGGCCGATACAGATAGTGAAATTAAATTGGTGCATCTCTGGTGCAGATGTGGCCTGGTGGGTGGGTCTGTCAGTCAGCCATCTCTCACAGCACAGTGAGGACGGCAGAGGCCGATTTGCAGAAATGTATTAAACTGATGGATAAGATTGGCTCCACATGGTGGTGTCGGCATCACCCAAAATGACCAGGGGTCCGTTGGTGAACACATTTTACTCAGACTTTGTTTAAGGACGTTACTATATTTCAAGATATTTAATGAACTTTAGCAGAAGATCATTTGAGTAAGGGAGAAAGAAAGTGAAGGCAGATGCAGTTGACTGCTTCAGCACAAAAAAAAAAGAACATGAGTCAAGTCTGCTGAAGCCTACTTGTTCCTCCAGATCTCGAATCTCTCTCAGAATTGTTCCCGTGTCCTCAATGGTTTGGATCAGCTGGTTACAGTTCTGCAGTGAATGACAGAGACACAACAGGAGACCATTTCCTGACATGAACCAGCACAGACGACAGAAGGTTCGGGGTCTCAGGCGCAGTGACACACCTCATGTAAGGCAGCCAGGTACTTGTAGGATTTGCGGACAGACTCGTCTTTCTTGGCATCCTAAACAGTAAACAGCAGCAAAGGGATTTATTCTTAAATGAAATAAAAAAAGAGATATGTTATCCATTCCTGGAAGCAGCTGCATGAAAAACAAAGATGGTGTGATTGAAGATTTTTGCAAAGTGTCTATGAGAAGTCAGAGACGAGCCTGCTACCTTAAAGACCAGCTCGTCAGTCACAGCAAACGTCCGGTCCAGTTTCCCGGTGAGGCTGTTGATCTCCTTCTGCAGCTCCTTGGTGTCTGACAGGATCTGAGGGGATCCCACGAGAAGTTGGTGAGAGAAAGAGCAATGGAGGCACAACAGAATCCACTCTACCGGTTAGAAACAAATTATTCCTCCTCAACGTAATGTGACCAACTCCACGAGTCTTAGAGATCTGTGAATTAGCTTGTGCTCCACACCAACCTCTTCAAATCTTACCTTAGTAATTTCCTCCTTCTGTTTTTTGATGTTGCCAACAATCTCCAGAATTCTCTGAGTGTACGCTGATCGTGACTCGTCCTGGGGAAGGCTTTCCAATTCAGTTACCTTCAGAGGTAGAGAAGAAAGCCTTGACTCAAACACACCCAGAAATAAACCAATCTGGTCAAACATAAAAAAACAATACATGAATAAATAAACTTCTAAGGGGTCGTTTCAGCATCAGTCGGACCAACAGTGCCTCACGTCGCATTTGACTTAAAGCTCCATGTCTACAATATGTCCACTGCTTACAGCTGGTCTAAGCTACTACACACCACTAAAGGTCTAAAAGATTGCTTCAGGTTTTAGATTTGATTTATCGTCATTGTATAGTAAGCTGTACAATGAAATCTAATTAAAATGTAGCTTTTTGTGACAAATTGGAATAAAGGATGTTACTTCCTTGATCCAAACATTGCAAACCAAAGTCAGGCATGTCAATGGAGGGGAAACTCTCACACACAGGGATGATTCTCTGTATTAGTTTTATCCTCAGTATCCCTCCAGCTCTGTGATGGTCTTCTGGTCTCTAGTGGCCGTCAATGTTAAGCCTCATTAAGTAACAATGTTTAAGTACAACTGTGATATGTTTTTCTTTTGGTTTAACAGCGTTGTTGTCAGCTGGTCCCGCTGTGTTCATTTTTCCAACACAGACCTCTCCTACCTGTACAATTTGTGAGAAATGCAGCAGACAAATATAATCTTCAGCATCTTTTCCGGGCTGCATAGATGCGCTTTTGCAGAGCATCAAGTCAAAGCAGCGGCTCGCCGGAATTATTACGTAATCCTGCAGGATATTTCTCGTGTATTTCTATCATTTGACAGACGATGTCTTCTGCCATCAGTGCAGTTTGCACCTATTTTTGAAAATGCCCTGAACTTAGATGCAAAAACAGCTCCACAAACTGCATGTGGTTTGTTATTACCCTTGCATATCCTCCTTCCAGTATTTTGAGCTTTCTGATGATCAGGATGTGTTTCGCATATTCATGAAGATAGACGCACTAAACAGATTGCGCCTGCTATTCTGATTATTGTTTGTAGATAAGTTGGGCACAAGGACCAGGACCTAAAGGCATCTGGACGGTACAATAGATGATTTGTTAGCAGTATTTTGTTTGGGAAAAATAACTGTGGATTATTCCAACAGCAGGTTTCATAGTTTTTGATCAGACAAATCTTTATAACTTCTAAGAACACAGAACCAGATATTCAATGTAGGTTATGGAGCACCTTAGATGAGGTCCTCCTGGAAAACTGGACTAGTTAAAAATTACTAATAAGTTCAAACACCATTTCATGAAAACAAAAAAGGGCTTCTTACTTTTCTAAAACACAAAATGAAAATCTGCTTCTTTTTTATTTTTGAGCAACTGAGTGGTGCAGATCCTCCTCTATTGGGGGAGAGAATGCTTTGTTACAAAAATATTCTATAGTCTCACAAGCAGGAATGCATACATCACATAATCATAACAAGAAACCACTAATGAGGCAGAATTAGCAGACACACCAGCTGCTTGTATGACTCTTCTTTCTTCTTCGCCTCCACTGTGGCCGCACGGATTTTTTCATGCAGAGACTTGATCTCTGACAGCTTTGTGGAAGATTCGAGCTGTGGAAAACAGAGGCAACATCAACACCACCAGACCTGGCTGAGCACACGTTGTATTTATTCCACCACTCACGTCCTTGGTGCTGCAGATTTCTTTTAGCCTGCGATGTTCTTCAATAAGTGGAGCGCGATGTTTTTCCCACTGTGAGGCCAGATTTACCACCCGGTTGGCGCTGGCCTCCACCTGGGACTGCAGGGCCGAGCAGAAACAGGGGAGTGAGAAAGAGCTTCTCCGAGGCTGAGAGTTTCCACAGATCCTTTCTCACCTGAAGCTTCTGCAGGTTGCTGTCTGCTTCTGGCAACAGATCAATAGTTTTCTTCTTTACCTGCATCTTCTCCTCATTTTTAGTATTTTCCATCTCCCTCTGCTTCAGTTCATCAAATATCTAGCAGCAAAACAACTTTTTTCAGTCAATATGTTTCTAATGTTTTTAATGATATGAAGTTTACAGCAGTTATCCCAGACACAAACTAATCCACACATGAAATAAAATAGTACAAAAACTGAAGACGGACGAATGTACTCCATTCTTTGTGTAAAAAAAGACACATGCTGTATGAAGTAACAATTCACATGTTTTTTTCATGTGAATTGTTACACATGAAAACAATGTGTAACAATTGTTGTTACAATTGTGTAACAATTGTGACACATTGTTTTCATGTGTAACAATTGTGACACATTGTTTTCATGTGTAACAATTGTTACACCTTCACGCCTCTGAAGGTGTGAATGTTTAGGTCATTTTCATTGTTAAAGATTTTTTTAACACTTTAAGTTCTCAAACGGCTGGGAATCAAACCCAGGACAGCCACGCCGAGGTCAGTAGAATCTACACTAAACAACTCTATGATTTTAACACAAACTGTATCTAAATCTTAAAAGTCCTAGTCCTTTCTCTGGACGTCAGGTTTTCAGCTCTTTCAAAGGATTTTCAACTGGGAACAGGTCCAGTGACTGACTGGGCTAATCTAGCAGTTTTACTTTATTTCTATGAAACCAAAATAAAGTAAAGTTGACTTTTTTGAGCTTTACATCCTGTTCTAATGTTATTCCCTCATCAAAAACATACTTGGAGTGTTGCCTTGATTCTTTCAGATTTGAGGGATTTATTAAGGATTTTGCTTTTTAAATAGTGGCAGATTTCAGCTGGTTTCCTTGTTCTCTATTGGCCAAAACTGGCATCAGATTTTTAAAGATTGATCATCCAGAAAACTGATTGGGTTCACTTAGAGGTGTTAGGCCTAAAGCTCTTGTTCTATTTGATCTACTGACCGCTAGAGGGGGCTTAAAGCACTGAATGATTAATGTTGTGCATGCACAGGTTGAGTATCTTATACCAACATGGTCACATGACCCACAGTGACACTGGTGAGTCTAGTGTTTCTCAACCTTTTTTGGGCCAGCACCCCCCCCTATCCATTATCCAGGTTTCTAGTGTGTAAGAAAAATGCTATTTAAAATCAGTAGGCCTAACAGCAACCTATCAGAGTGAAGAAAAAAATCTTGATCTGTGCCATTTTCTGACATTAGATGCTAAATCTTTCACAAAATGGCCAGTTAAAAGATTAGAAAAATATCATTTGCCTAACAATTTGCAACACGGTGTATTGTCTCTGCGGCCACATCTCATGTAGAGCACCAACACAGGAAATTGCTGCTGTCCCCTCAATGCCAATCTTGCATCACTGGCTCAGTGGCGAGATGCAGTGTTTACGATGAGGGGGATTCCACTGGGCTCACTGCCGTCTCTCTGAGACTCCCCATCCCATGGTGCATCCACCATGGGATGGGGGGGCATCGTGTCAGCAACAGAATGACAACAGGGGACATGATCGCCAAAGGAAAAACCAAAGCACATCAATGCCTTGGAGCTACATGTTGTACAGGGGGCGCTACAACCCTGCTGTGTGAAATACCTGAGCATTAGTGACACTCATGTGCTTCATGTCTGCCACCATCAGGTCGACGTCACTGGAGAGCTGCTGAAACTGCTGCTGCAGGGCAGCCAGCTCCTCCTGCTGGCGGAGCTGAGCATCGCCCTCCGACTGCCGCCCCGTGTGGACAGGGCTCGTTATCGCAGCAGCCTCCTGCAGGAGCGACACACAGTTAGCACTGAGCCCGTTCTGCAGAGCTCCATCTACTCGTCCGGAGGCGCTCACCTGTGTGAAAGTAAACTTCTGAGTGTGTGTGAAATGGCTGCCCTTGGTAAGGATGAGGTCAGAAGGGGTGGAGCCTCTGAAGGTGTGCAAGAGGTCAGACAGCTCAGAGGTGGAGCGGGGAACGCTGAAGACACTTTCGGGAGACGGCGCAGCAGCAGAGCGCAGCTGCTCTTCGATGCGTTTACGCAGACGGGTCAGCTTCCTGGAGCTGTACTCCTGTTCAACACGCGGGAAAACACCGTCAGCAGCGAATTACACATCTCACACACACACACACACACACACACACACACACACACACGTGTGTGTTATTCTCATTTCATAGAGTGACTTTCAAACATTTTTCATCTGCAGAATTTAAAGTCTGACATTTCAAAGGTTTGAAAGAAGACCTGAGATAGGCATCATTCTTCAGCTGATCGTTTGATAACATTACAACACTTTTTCTCAAACGTGAACATGGAGGGATTTTCTGATATGGGTCGGCCCTGACCTGTGGCGTGAGGCGGGACAGCAGGCCCTGACTTTTCCACTCGGTATCCCACTCCTGAGCACTGCTCAAGTCCGCCGTGTGTTGCTCCAAGATGGACGACATCATAGAGGTCTGACTGGGACACTGAGCGGTGATGGGAAGGAGGAAGTCTCTCTGGTAGTCCTTCACCTCTGTAAACGCACATCCACATTCATTTCATTCAACTAGGAAATAGACTAGCATTGTTATTCAGCTAATGCTTTATCCTAAATAAGATATCAAATTTCACAGCAAGATTTATACTGAATAAAACAAATGGTCTATGGCCTAGACAAAGTCCAGACTAAAATCCCACAGAATTTCAGTAGCATCATCTTAAACAGAGCACATCCGAAAAGTAAAGTTAAATACTTGACGCCAAGAGTGACACAAACAGTGATCAGGTTTATGGACAATCAATTTTTCACGAATCATGTCAAAAGTAGTTTTTGGATTTAGACGAGTGACTTTGTCAGATTTTATTTTTTAATGATCTGAAACATTTAAAGAGACATGAAAGCCAAATCAAAAGGAATATGAAAAGGGACAAATGATTTTTAAATGATCTGGTTCCAACTGAAGAAGAAACCATGATGAGTTTAAGGTGAGGTGGTAAAACCTGCATCATTCAGTACAACTCAAACCTATATGAATTACGTCGCAGCCCAAGGCTACACCATGTAGAGAATTGTTTTTGTGCTTCATACTGAACACATAGTAAGAGAACTGAAAGGATTATTTAGCATTTTGCTAACTGAACATAAACTCTGTTCTGAATCAGTGTCTGCAGCAGAGGACATACCTTTGAGATACTTCTGGCCGTTAATGCAGTGAGGGGAGCTGAGTGGACGGACGTGGAAGCTGTGCGATGCTGCTTTATTCTAAAACACAAGAAAACAGGTTTCAGCAAAGATGGGAATGTTTCCATCCTTCTCTGACGGTCCGTGTACTTTCAGGCAGTTAATTTTTTCATTTGAAATGAAAAATGAAAAAAACAAAAATAGACTCTTTTTTTCTTTATTAAACCAAAATGAGAAATTGGATAACAGATTGGGACTGACGTTATCCGGTTTCTCATTTTGGTTTAATAAAAAAATTAAAAAACAAACTGCATGAAAATACATGGACCTCTGAAGCTTCCATTTGGCTTTTTGCACTGTATCAGATCAGACTTTTAAATTTTAAACACTTAAAAAAATTATTTCAACAAAGTTCCAATGCTCAGCAAATTTACATACAAAATTCAAAAACTTTGTTTCATTCAGACTATGTGCAAAGACAACATATAAAATGGAGAAACTGAAAAAAAAAGATGACAAGCCTATAAGTGGAACATTTAATACAGGAAAAAAATGTGCACCGATTCCGATTTTGACTGATAATGAATCTCGTCAGAAAACTTAAATTTATCAACAAAGTAGCTGAGTTACAGATGTGACCTGGTGGGCGGCTCTGTCAGTCAGTATCTCTCTCAATGCAAGGAGACGGGGACAGTGGCTATGTTTTTAGAATTTCAGAGGTAAATAACATCAGATTCTCACGTACAGATTGGCTGATCTGCACGTGAGAGCATACATTTACAAAAATATGCTATGAACACATGTTGAAAGAACAGGGCTCACAAAATCCAAGGAAATAAAAGGTTAAGTAAGAATAAAGTCACCAGACTGAAGACCAAGCACAACTAGGGATGCACAATATATCGGCAGAAATATCGGTATTAGTCATCTTTTAACACAGCAGTATTGGTTATTAATCAAGACCACTTGAAAAATGAGAATGTCAAACTGTTTAAAAGGAAGTGTGAAGAAATGGCCTGTGCTGGTGGGTAAATCAGTCAAGCTGTGTGCAGCAGATGCATTATCAGCTACTGCTCTCACATGTTGACATACC
This sequence comes from Poecilia formosa, assembly GCF_000485575.1. NCBI lineage: Eukaryota > Metazoa > Chordata > Actinopteri > Cyprinodontiformes > Poeciliidae > Poecilia > Poecilia formosa. The sequence goes on along the minus strand of NW_006800316.1, from coordinate 469,266 downwards.
TGAGTTTCACAGTGTAATGGCAACCTGCAGTTTAGAGGCACCCAGGAAACAGCCAGCTGGCCTTTGATTGCAGCAGCAATGGCTCTATGGAGGACAGCCGATTTACCTGCAGTCAGACAGAAGAACCACTGTGATGGAGTTATGAATACATGCCTTTGTAAAGGCAGGTAAACAAAGAGGAGATTTTAAGCTAGTAGCATTTGTCTGTTTTTTTTACTCCCTGTCAAAAAACTATGACTTTCAATTCTTTCTCATTCATTTTATAATCAGAAATAATCGGATATTAAGAAGAACTGGTGTAAAATGCATAGATGAGAACATATTTTCTAACACCATTGTGTGATGCTTAAATGTAATTTTTTCTACCCTGGATGACATTCTTTTGCCATTCTGGTTCAAACTTTGGAGCCAAGTTGGCCTCATATAATTGTTAAAAAAAATAAAAATAAAAACAGAAAACAAGGTCCAAAATTACAGTTCAGATTCAAGGGATTTGTTGTGTCGTGTGTTTACATATGCAGTAAAGCATGTTATTTTTCAAAAATCAATCATACCAACAGATCGATGAGGATGTTCTCAGTGGACGGAAATATGACATTGACAAATCTGAGCAGTATTTTAAGACAGAATGTGGCTGATTCAACTCTCCGGTCATCTGAAGCCCCGCCCCCATGCCAAACAAGGCCAGAAGTTTGAAACTGGAAAAAAACATTCAATCTAAAAAATAGCCGTGGACTCTGTTGAAGTTTTAAATTGGCCTTGACTGAAGTAATGCGCCAGTTCAATGCTATGAAGCTTAAGAGAAATTCCCTGCACATTCCTGTTTCCATGGGAGCGCGAGCAAAATATTGCACACAGCCTGTGAATCCATTGTGTACAGAACATTAATATTCAAACAAACCATTCTCAGTTTGTCATTATGAAGCGTGGTCTGTATTTTAATAAAATATGTCAAAATGACAAACTGTAACTAAGTGATAGTCGATACTTGTCATATTTTTCTCAAATAAAAAGGAACAAAAATATTCACACATTTCACAGCTTCCATTTTTGTTCCTTTTGCTTTAACGCCCCAGGAGAACAGCAGAGCTACACGGCCTGTACTTTTGTAATATTAGACTTCTTATGTATGACAGCTTTGTTTTTTCTTTGTTTTTTTTTATCGTTAGCCGTCTAGCTGTACCTGTGGGCTGGTCCGAGGCCTCAGAGCTCTCCCTGGGCATTTTCTCCACCAGGTACATGAGTAGCGAGCGAATCTCTGGCTCGTTACTGTATAGAAAAGTCTGGTAGCCAATCTCTCCTTTATAGCCGACGTCCTGGAAACAACACAGGTATACAGCATAGTATAATGTACAATAGGAAGAAAATATGCAACATGTGAGAATGTTTGTAATATGACTTGTATTCTGTGCAAGAGCACTGGTTGAGAAAAAGAGACTTTGAGTTCAAAAAACAAGTTTCATATATGGACTCCAGATGCATTAGCAGACATATAGACACTGTGACCTGAACATGCCCATATCAGGAAGACAGGCAATAATGATAATGTTAACTTTGAGGAGATACTCTATAAACGGGGTGCTGATTTCACTAAGATTGGGCCAAGATTTCCTTGCATGCTGACATATTCTGCAGTACTGTAATAAAACTTTGTTGTTCAACCAAAGCCTGTAGCATGCAGAGTCTTTTTCCAGCAACATCACCACACCAGCATCAATTAAGAGAAGACCAACCAGAAGACACCATGTAATCAACATCAAAAATACCATATTAGCAACTACATTAGAACCTGCTGTGCAGCTGGAAGGAGTTTGTTTTCTTTTACTGTGGAATATTGTCTCTGCTGGCCAGATCTTGATCTGTTAGCATGTAATGACACTCATCCGTCACAAAGTGTGATTTATCCACGTGTCCCTCTAGAAACAACTTGCTGGGGAACCCTAGTCAGAAGATATGATGTGTGGGCGGATCAGGGGGTCTTACCTGGCAGGCCTGGGCCAGGCTCATGCCCACCCTGAAGCGGGCAGACATGCCCGGAGGCAGGGAGGTGGGCAGCCCTTCCCCCAGGGCCGGATCAATCACCCGGATGCATCTGACCACCGCCTCCACGATCAACTCACTGGTGAACTGGTTCACCCTGTCGACGTCCTCACCCACCTCCCTGTGGGACACAAACCATACAGAACCTGCCTGAGAGCTGTCAACAACTCTGACCTGCAGAAACACGCTGAAGACACTTACGTTCCGACTTGTCTGAGAGTGTGAATCAGGATTTTATCAACTTCCTCCATCGCTAAGCTTTCTCAGGAAATATTCCAACCGAGTAGCAGGAATCTAGCAAAACAGCGCGACTAAAGACAGATGCTTTATTAACATGGGTTAGCTTCCATCGACTGCTAGCAACACACTAGCTCCTATTTACCAACTACGGCATTCCTCGCTTCCATTTTCCCTATTAGCTTAGCTAAAGGACTGTACATAAACAAAATATTCTAAAACAGTCCAAAACCCTTCCACAATCACGTCCAACCCGATGCAACCGGCTCTAACAGAGCTCAGAGCTGGGAGTTTTTGTTCAGAGTGGAAGTAATCGTCGACAGGAACAGAAGGGCTTTCTGGGAAGCGGAGTTTTCAATGAGTCTGTATCAGCTGGGAATCAAGAAGACGTTTACAACGTTGAAATACATATCCCAGCATGCACCACTGCAGAGAGTCTTGTGACCTGATGCTGTGTTCGTTGACAGCTGATGGAATCAAAATCGGCTTTATTGGCTAAGAGCGTGTTCACAAACAAGGAATTTCAGTTCTGTTTAATGCCCAGGCATTAAATATAAATATAAAAAATTTAGATTAAATAAAATTAATTATAAAAGAAATAGTATGTACAACTATTTTTGTATTACATACAGAAACAAGGCAGGTTGTGACAGTTGTTCCAATATGTTTATCTAGGTTAATACATAACCTACAATGTTATGTAACTTACATAACATTACAGCCTTACCAATGAGGCTGTGAGAGGTTCACTGTGTTCATTAAAGAGACATTCTGTCTCTGTAGCACCGACCAAAAGGTAACATTTCTAAAAGTTTGTGTCCAGGGTGTGTGGGGTCTGAGGAGATGTCAGCTGCCCTTTTCCTGACCCTTGACCTGTACAAGAACTGAATGGGGAGAAGATCAGCCCTGATGATCCTTTCTGCAATGCTGATTGTTGCACTCTGGACCGGTTCTGTGCTGTTGATGAACCAAATCACCAAGTCTTCTTCTGAACAGTGTCTATGTCACACAATGTTGAAGATGGTGAGGGGTGGGCTGGGGGGATTTTCTGTTGGTCCAGTAAACCAGCAGATCCACCTCTCATCTATATGCAGACTCATCACTGTCCAAGGTCAGACCAATAACAGTGGTGCCATCTGCAAACTTCAGGACCTTCACATGGGTCACTGAGGTCCTATCATCCGAGTATAGAGAGAAGAAGAGTTGGGGATCCTGGGGGTTTTGGTGCTGGTTGTTCTTAAGGGTGAAAAGAAAAAGGAAAAAGAAAGCATGAAAGAAGGAAAGATAAAGACAGAAAAATGGAAGAGAAGAAAAAGAAAGAAATCGATGACATAACCACCTGAACCAGCAGATGGCGGTGTTGCAAACGAAAACTTCCCGTAAAAAAATCGAAGCAGAAGGAACTGACGGACCATAGGAGCTCGGTTGGAATTAGCATCACCATCATGTCTCGGTGACCGAGGCCGTATAACAGGGACAGCATCCTGAGAGGGCCTTTACTGTTCCGAAACGGAATCCTTAAGATGGCAGGCGAGGAGGAGAGGGGAGTGGTTCGAGTTAAAGTCAAGGTAGGCTGCGAACGGCGGTGGTTGCTGGCGGCTAGCTGCGCCGTTAACCCGGTTCTCGTTGTGTTTACGTCTTTGTCAGAGCAGCTGACCCCACAGCAGGTTATCCTGGACACAGTAGTTTCTGCGGGGCTGAGAAAATGAGCTCAGAACTAAACACTGTCTATGTCTGTGCTGTCTGTTTCTCGCCGGCTTTGTTTACTGTCGCGGATTGTCAGGCATAAGGTCCACAAAGCTCCTGCCTCTTTCCTCTTATTATCTGCTTTTATAGATTATGTCGACAGGTCACAGCTGAAGCTTTAACGCTGTTTATCAGGGATCAATAAACAACTCTCTTAGCCAAACACTGAACCTGGGGACTGACGTCACCTCTTCAGTCAGAAACCGCGTGCGCGCGCGCGCACAGTTAATTGTGTGACGTGATTTCTCCGCCAACCCCCGGAGAAGAGGCGTGTTGTAGTGATGCTGCTTTAATACTGGCTGCAGAAATCAAGGAGAAATTGTTAAAACCCGGAGCTCGAACCCCATAAGAGGCACTTCTGTAAAACGATGGGGATATTTTATAAGATTTATTCAGATTCATAAATCAGTGAAGGTGAGGTCCTCGTTCAACCCTCTTCGTTTTTCTTTCTTTATTTACAAGCTGCCAAACTTCCTGTGTCCTTTTCAAAATGGCTTTGCCCAATAGCTTCCCAGTGTTTCTGAAGGTCTGTGGTACAGATGGCCTTTGGATTTTGGATGTAATTTTTATAGACCAATAAGATTTTAGCAATTGCCATGAGATATAAATCTTACTAGGATGGTGTAGCATAGCACTGTTCTATGGATGACTGATCCTGTCAAAATTGGTAGTAAAACTGGAAATAAATAGATGCTTCATAAAGTAACTAATGTGGCATAGAAGTAGTTTTTAGCTGCAAATGTGTACTTTGCTACAAATGTGTGCATTTGTAGCAAAGTACGGACAACATTTGCTACAGTTATACATTTGTGGCAAATGGTTTACTGTTATTGCATTTAGGCAATAAAATGTTTATTTAAAAAATAATGTAATTATTTATTTGCATATTTTAATGTATTTCTAATATTGCATGAAAAAGACTTAAGTGCTTAAATGGGTAATTCGCAGAATGTGCCAAGTTATTTAATCAGTTTATTTGCATAGCACATTTCAGCAACAATGCAATTCAAAGTGCTTCACATCATAAAAGCACAAAAATTAAAATTCATTTTAAAAAAACAACATACAGTCAACAATTAAGAAACCAATAACAAACGTTACATGTTAAGTATCATCATAAAAATCATCAGTACACTTATAAAATGTTGGCCAATGTTCCATTTATTATGGTTCTAAAACATCTGTAATCAGGTTTTTAGTCTTGATTTTTATCAGATTAATCACCAAAATTAGGGGTGCACTGATTTATCGACCAGCTGATTTATCAGCACAGGTCTCAATCAATCAAATTTTATTTGCATAGCACATTTCAGCAACAAGGCATTTCAAAGTGCTTTACATAATTAAAAACAGAAACACAGAGTCATGTAACATTGAATAAACAGTAAGAAAGAGAAAGAGATTAAAAAAATAATAATAAACAAAAGTTAATAGGTAATAATTTCCTTAATTTTTGAAGACTGGTGACCGACCAATACTTGCATCTGAAGCCAATCTTATCCTCTGGTCTTATCTACATCAGCAAAGGTCTAAAAATCAACCTCTGTCCTCTTCTGCTCTCCTACGAGAGAGGTTTGACTGACAGACCGGCCCAGCAGGTCATTCTGCATGTTTGCAGTTAACAATAGTCACCCAACTATTGCAAACACAGTGACTATTTTGCTATATTTAGCAATATTTCAGACAAAAAAATTGGTATTGGGGTATTGGCAAAAATCGGAATCGGCAGGCCATGCTTTTTAAAGACTGGTAATCTGCGATTGGCCAATCGGTGCACCCCTAGTCAGAATAATTGATTACTAAAACATTTTGATGATCGACTACTAAAATAACCTAAAAAATAAATTCTATCTGTGCATAAAAACATGTTTCACCTGAGTGATTGGCACAGTAATGAAGCTGGTGAATACTTGCCAGTTGAGTGGTAATAAAGTCACCTCCTTTCAGATCAAATGATGTTTTATACTATATTGATTAAAATTTATTGCCATGTTTTTTGCATATGTTGGACAAATAAACCTTTGTTGAATTGACACTTTAGAAATTGTGTTGGGATTTCTTCTAGAAATGCGATGGGGCACTTCCTGTGGAGTCTCGCTCCTTTGCTGTTGATCCTCAAATAACGTCACTGGAGGTCCTGCAGCATATCCTCATCAGAGCCTTCGACTTCAACGGGTAAGAAGCATCAGGTTGAGTAGATCTACTCTCAAGAGTTGACTTGAACGGGTTCCACTAAATGCATCTTTTGTTTGTTATCTGATTGGAAAAAAACAAACAAACTAGGAAGCGGAATTTCAGTGTAAGCTACCTGTCTCGAGATCGAAGCAGCGTGGAGATGTACCTGTCTCTCCTGTCTGACTGGGATCTGGACGTTGCATTTATGAGTGCAGCCAAGCCGTTCCTGCAGCTCAAGATGGATGTGAAGCCTTCTGAGGACAGTAAGAACAGCAGTTCAGTTTTAAAGCAAACCATGCCATAAAGACAGTGAGCCGTACTGTAATATTTACTCGGCGTAAAATAAGTGTAGTGAGTCTCGTATGTTTTTTGCCGGGCTTCAGGTCCAGTAATGGAAGACTGGGACATCATAAGCCCAAAAGATGTGATTGGTTCAGAGCTGCTGCTTGGAGAAAGGACCAAGTCTTTGGCTTCTGCAGCACTTCCCTTCACTCAATCTCTGCTGTCTCAGGTACGTTCATCTTGTTTCAGATTTTTTTTGTATTCAGTATTTTCTAGGGTGCACCAATAAATCTGCCTCAATTTCCTTAATTTTGGTTGATTAATGATCTGATTTTCAGACCACAAAAGGTATCAATCAACCATGAGTGAGGGCATGGCTGACATACTGACCCATCCACCAAGTCATGTCTGCGTGAGGCTGAGTAAAATCAATAGTCACATCTCTGTTGCTAATTTACTGACTTTTCAGACAAAAAAAATGAGTATCGGCCAAAAATGCCTAGATGATTGACTAGAAAATGGTAAATGGCTTTAGACTTCTATAAAGCCTTACCAAGTCACTACAGTCATTTACCCATTCATACACACACTCTCACACCAATGGTGGTAAACTACTGGATAGTAGCCACAGCTTCCCTGTGTTTCTTATGGACAATCCACGATGGGCACAGAAGTCCAACAACAGAACACAGAACCACTCAGGTTCAGTTCAGGGGGGGCATTCCTCCCGACCACGCCCCTCCAGCTTTTACTTTCATTGCCCATGTGAGTGTTGAAATCCCCCAGCAGAACAAGGGAGTCCCCAGGAGGCGCACTCTCCGGTACCTCCTCCAAGGACTTCAAGAAGGTTGGGTAATTTGAACTGTTGTTCGGCGTGTAAGCACAAACAACAGTCAGAACTTGTCCCTCCACTCGCAGGAGGAGGGAGGCTACCCTCTCATTCATTGGGGTTGAAGAGGGGGTGTGCAGACACCAAGATGGGGGGCAACAAGTATGCCCACTCCTGCCTGGTGCATCTCACCATGGGCAACTCCAGAGTGGAAGAATGTCCAATCCCTCTCGAGGAGACTGGTTCCAGAATCAAACTCATGCATTGAGGTGAGACCAACTATTTCTAGTCAGAACCTCTCAACCTCGCATGTTAACTCAGACTCCTTCCCCACCAGAGAGGTGACATTCCACGTCCCAAGAGCCAGCTTCTGTAGCCAAGGATCGGCTCGCCAAGGTCCTCGCCCTTGGCCACCACCCATCCCACACTGCATTCAACCCATTTGGCCCCTCCTACAGGTGAAGAGTCCATGGGAGGGGGGACCCACGTTTTCTCTTTGGGCTGAGTCCAGCCGGGCTCCATGGGTTGAAGCCCAGCCACCAGGCACTCACCAATGTGCCCCACCTCCAGGCCTGGCTCCAGAGTAGGGCCCCGTCCAGGAGAGGGGACACTGTCTCCAACGATTGTGTGCATCATAAGGGGTCTTTGGGCTGCGCTTTGTCTGGCTCCTCACCTAGCACCTGTCTGCCTCGGGTGGTCCTACCAGGGCCATAAAGCCTGTGACAGCATAGCTCCTAGGATCACTAGGATCTAATCCAATCCAAAAAACACTGACTTTATTTTCAAGAAGTGATCAAGTTAGAATAGTTCTTTGTTGAATCCAAGTGTTTGTTTCCTCGGTTGTGTTCAGGTGGGACGGACCCTGTCCCGAGTCCAGCAGGCCTTCACCTGGTCTTATGGAGAGGAGATCAAGCCTTTCAAACCTCCACTTAGTGATTCAGAGTTTCACAGCTACCTTAACGGACAGGGCCAGCTGACTCGGCCCGAAGAACTCCGACTGCGGATCTACCACGGTGGCGTGGAACCGTCGCTGCGAAAGGTTTCCACTTTGCATTGCCTTGTTGCTGAAAATGTGCTAAATTAATAAAATTACCTTTACCTTTCTCCACACTCTTTACTAACAGTCTTAAATTTAAGTTGCCTTTATGCGTTTTTCTTGCTATTAACCTTTTCTTTCTTTGGAGTTAACCTTCTACGGTAGCTCTGTTGTTCTATTACTATAGATACGTTATACAGAATGAGCGTTAATTCTACTACTTTGGATGTTTATGGCTTCCAGCTACTTGACTGGAAGCATAAATTTGAATGTAACATCAGACCAATATGTAGTTCAGAAATGTGGGCCAACTGGAAATTTATATAATTTACTGTACATTATATAAACTCAATACTTGGTCGGATCTCCATTCGGCTTTCATTACACTCTTTAAGCCACCAGCTTCATTAGTAATGACCATTTGTGGCTTAACTTCATTGAGGATGACATCACCGATGTCAGTCGACAGTATTCCTCGTGATTGTGTCGGCCATAATGTGGTCATGAAATACTACTTCTGAACTAATTATGTATGTTGGTTTATTGTGGAGGAATTCTGGACCAGTCTTCTTTGCAGAATTGATTTACACATTGTGGCACCGCATAGTCTAGTGGTAAAGCAAGTGCACTAAATATAGAGACTGTGGCCATGATTTTACACCAGCTGTACACATAAAATTGAAAACAAAAATGAAATGAAAAAATAGTTCAAAAACATCTCATGAGTTAGTCATTCTTTACTGTGCATGTCAGATCTTAGTTGCCCATGCTTATGAGTTTTTGACTAAATTGTTTGTCTTTAAAAAGGCATGCCCGCATATACCATACATACATAATTTCTGAATATTTCATTGTTAGGTGGTTTGGCGGTACCTCCTTAATGTGTACCCCGATGGACTGAGCGGTCAGGAGAGAATGGACTACATGAAGAAGAAGACGAGGGAGTACGAGCAACTGAAGAGGGAGTGGACGGCCAGGGCCAGCCACGAGGACCTGGAGTTTATCCGTGGGAATGTCCTCAAGGACGTGCTGAGGACAGACCGGGCTCATCCGTATTACGCAGGCTCAGAAGACAGTCCGCACCTCACTGCCCTCACAGACCTGCTCACCACATTTGCCATCACACATCCTCAGGTGTGGAGACATGCTCAGTGTTATGAGTTTTTGCAGTTTGTGGCTGAACGGGTGCAGCAATCTTCTGAAAATAGATGAAAAAAATACCCCATCCCTCAAAGAAGTTCAAATAAATGCAACACTACTAAAGGGAAGGACACTGTATGGTGCTCTTACCTTTTTGTACGTCACTTTAGGTGCTGAATGTATACTGTACAAAGTGTTTGTGTCAGTTGTGTGAGTCAGCTCTCCTCAATCTGAAATGTTCAATTGTTTCCCTGAATTGCAGTCTTCTGGATGTCTAAGTTTCTGTATACTGAACTCTGCCAGCCATTCACTACACGCAGATTTCAGGCTATAAGAGCTGAAGCTGTGTGCCGACTACTCATCACTCCTTCTTTGGTCCATTAACTTTTCTCAGAGCTTGAATGAATCTGTGGTCAACTGGTAACATTGTAATGTAGAGTTGTGTACAGCTCTGGTTCCAGAGCAATTTAGCAGGGGATGGGTGAGCATTGGCTTCTTTTGACAGCGAGCGGACTAAGCAAGCTGTACTTTAATACAAATACATCAGCAAACCTGTATGAAACCTTTCAAATAAAATTACCAGGTTTATAATACAAAATAAAGCAAGACGATGCACACCAAAAAGAAAAATCAGACGGGAAACAAACGTTGCAGAGCCCTGATTCTTTTTTTTATATATACATTTTTCAAAAACACGGCTTGCATGTTTTTCTGCTTCCCAGCCGAAGGACATTATTCACACTTTCCTCCACCATCAACACGAGAAAGAAAGTCACTCTCTGTTCCAAACCACCCAGCTTTTCAATCATTATCCTGTACCATTTCTAATTGAGGGGTGGAGTGAGTCAACACTCATGAGTTGTTGTAAATGAGTCGACATAAAAATAGACACAAACACTTAACTAATTAAAAGAAAACACGTTACCATATTTACAGTTAGCTTTTAACAATTTCAAAGCTAAAACGATCTAAACCCAAACAGAATCCAATCTCCCCTCCCTCTCAGCCAGTGTGGATTTTATTTAAAACTATTAGAAGTAACAAACAGCCGCTGACATAAGATATTGGAAATTAATGTCCTGTTAAAAGTACACATATTTTGTGTTGCTTGTTTATTTATAAATGTCCTCATTTAAATAACAGCGTGACACCAACATGTCCTCGTTACCTTTGTAATGAGTTGAACTTTGTTTTGCGCATCATAAAGTAACTAAAGTAAAATTTTAATGAGGTACTAAGTTCAAATTTAGATTTTTTTTAAAAGCTCTCGTTTTGCTTGAGTAGCCTACATTATTTTTATAGTCTTTCCACCTCTGCTAACATGTATAAACACTGATAAACAATTTGGGTGCTGTGGTGGCGCATTGGTTAAGCACAGCCAACATAAGGAGGCCTTAGACCTCAATGCTGCTGTCACAGGTTCAATTCTTGACCTGGTGACCTTTGCTGCATTTCTTCCCTCTCTCTCATTAAGTTACTTTCCTGTCATAGCACTTTCAAATAAATGCCACTTGAGCCAAAAAACCCTTTAAATTTGACTCAAAGTGCAGCTGTTCTGAATGACTGCATACTGACTTACCTTCACCCTGAGCACACCTTGCTGTACGCTTTGAGCGTTAAGTCTGTTCCAAAGAATCATATGTGGTTTCATTTTTGTAGTTGAGTATTGCTAACTCTTTTGTTGATTTTGCCTAATTGACCACAGGACATAAGTAGATTAAATTTCAATTCACACATACTTTATTGACCCCAAAGGGAAATTAAATAAAACTTAAAATAAATTTTAAACTGTTTAGTGTAGAACTACAGCGATGCATTCTTGGTACAGACTAAGTAATTTGTTTCACCACGTCAGGATTGAGGAGGTGAGGAAAGGAAATGGAACAGCTGCACAAACAATCTTCACCACTTCAAAATAAGAGCATGCATACTTGAAGAATTCTTAAAAGTCGGTAACCAAAACTTTTACACAGATGTCGAACTTTATTCAAATAAAAGTTTACAAAACTTCAAAGTAGGTTGGCGCTTTAGAATTGATCTGTAAAACTAAATTTCGGGGAAACTAAGTGTGCTAAAAGTTTTTAAAGTTAGCAACAAAAGCGCTAAACAAATAATTTGCCGCACTGTTAGCAGATTAGCGGGAGTGTGCTCATCACTGTTTAAAGCACATATTTTAAGCATATTTGACTAAAGAAGTGTTTAACTTTCTGCTGATGCTGTTTTTCAGATCTCCTACTGCCAAGGCATGAGCGACATAGCCTCACCTATACTTGCAGTAATGGACAACGAAGCACACACCTTCATTTGTTTTTGTGGCATTATGAAACGCTTAGAGGGGAACTTTCGACCAGACGGGCAGCTCATGTCCATTAAGTTCCAGCACCTGAAGCTGCTTCTGCAGTACTCTGATCCTGAGTTCTACGTCTATCTGGTGTCCCGGGGAGCCGACGACCTCTTTTTTTGTTATCGGTGGCTCCTCCTGGAGCTCAAGCGAGAGTTTGCATTTGATGATGCTTTGAGGATGCTGGAGGTAACTTGGAGCTCCCTGCCCCCAGATCCTCCAGAAACCGAGGTGGAACTTGTGGGGCCACTGCTAGAGGGAGACGAAATGACATCGTGCAAAGACGAGGCTGTTAACTGCCTTAAAGATGAGGAGGTACAAAAAGAGAAGCAGCGTAGACGACATATGCTGAGACCATCCAGAGAGGAAACAGATATGAGGAGGAATCCCATCACTGAAGGGAAGGCCGATCAAACTGTAGGCTCTGGTGTAGAAATGGAGGGCGTTGAAGATGGTCATTCTGAAGAAATGTCAAAGAAGTCAAATTTGCAGGGTCATTTCTTTCAGAGACAACTCAGTTTTGGGGAGTTTAAATACTACACAGCTCGAAGCCAAGGCAGCTTTGATATGGAGGATCAGGAGCAGCCGCAGGGTTCGGCGTCTTCGGAAGCAAACAACCCAAGGCGGCAGTCGACAGTTGACAGCGAGGACGACCCTGGAGAAAGAACACCTCTCATTAGAAACTCTGATTACGGTTTGTCTCCAATAACTTCACACACTCACTTCACTGGAGGACTTCCAGTCTGGAAAACTGGCTCATCCGTCTCTCCCACACCTTCACCTACAAACTCCAGCTGGCCAGGAGTTTCTCTGGACTTTCCTCTGGTGGCTACAGCTTCATCTGCAGCCAATTTAAGTGAGACCTCACCAAGAACTGGCTCTAAAGTACCAACCTCTTCAGCACAAGGTATTAGCTCTCCAACTGGTACTTCGAAAACATCAGCCGCCTCTCCTCCCGCTCAGAATAGATCCGTTCTCTCCTCGCCCATTTTGTCATTTGGTGGAGGCTCCTCGGCGAACAACCTCCCCTCGCCTGGCAACAAATCCCCCAGCACCAAAGCGAACACACCAAGCTCTTTAAAAGCTGAAAGCACCAGCATCAAGCCCTGCTCTTTGCCGCCTCCTCACGAGTTCGGCAAAGGGAACCCCTTCATGCTGTTTTTGTGCCTGTCCATCTTGTTGGAGCACCGGGACCATATCATGAAGAACAACATGGACTACAACGAGATCGCCATGCACTTTGATCGCCTGGTGCGACGCCACAACCTCAGCAGGGTGCTGCAGAGAGCCAAGGCCTTGTTTGCAGACTATTTACAGAGCGAAGTCTGGGACTCAGAAGAAGGGGACGAGGTCAGCTCAGATTCCCCGACAACAGCTGCCCCACAATCCCCCTCTTCAACCATCTCCGCCAGGCCCATCTACAGCCCGCTAGCCTCACCTCCATCATCACCCAACTCGACTTACAACCTGGCCACCACCATTCCCTCCCCTTCAGCTCAAGTCTCCCTTTCCTCTGTGTCCTGAGTCCCTCACTGGATTTTCAGTGGATTTCTCAGTTGACTCTTGGTAACCAGTTGGCGATCTTTTTTCAAACAGCTCCTTCCCTCCTGCTGAATTGGTCTGTTACCAATCTCCCCATGCTATGTATGCCTGATTACATGTATTCCCTGTATCCGTCTGCATCATAATGCTTCATCTTTCTTGCTGATCTGTCTGAAATATGGGCTCAGATGGCTTCGTTGGCGGCTGTTTCCTCACAGGCTGATGAAAGCATGAAATTCTCATTCAGCCTCTTTGTAGCTTTGCTTTCAAGTTCGGTTGCAGTCGTCTCAGGAGTGTCTCACCTGGAACCCTGATCAAAGTCACCAGAGAATATCCTCAATCTGGCTTCATTAAACACAAAACGTTTGTCTGTTCCTCTTTAAAACAAACTTTCATGTCTTATATCTTCTCCTGTTTTGATACGTATCCAAGCTGCTGTATTGTTGGTTTTGATAGCACTCTGCATTGGGTCAAACTCATAGGCTGTATGCAAAAAATGGACGTAGCCACTGTGATGTCAACTATTGCTTTGTGTTATTTTAATTCTATTTCTACATTATGGGGGTGGTAGGATATCAGGAACACATGTAATTTGATATGCAATATATTAATGTCTTATTAAGACTGACTCAATTTTCTTATTTCTTGGTAATTTTCTCATTGCTCTTTGTGAGCTTTAGGATCCATCAAGTGTTGACATCAGTAGCAGTAAAAATCCACCCAGCAGGTCAGTATTCAGCTAAACACAAAATTATTCATACCTTTGGTATATCTTTTCCTGTGTTTTCTTAACTTTTAGAGATGTCTGTCTCGTTTCCTATCAAAACCTCTCTTGGCTTCATTCAGCCAAATGAATTTGATTTCATTTATTTGGCTGAATGAAATCAAATCAAATCTAAATCTCAGGGGTATTAGTAATTTGAGGCTTAACCGTGCTAATGGATTGCTGAATTTGCATGCATGGCACTTTAAATATTTCTTATCGAATATTGCATCCAAGCAGTGTTTTGTGATTGCAATATGGAATACATTGATACTGCAACAGTTCAATATATTTTTGCTGCTCTCATAGACATCGGAAACTGATTGTTCTTTTATTTTGGTTAGTTTATCGTGTGCTTTAAAACTGAGCTCTTTTAATAGTTTACTGCAATAAGTAGTGGGAAAACATTTCGTGACTATATATTGTTAAATACTTTTTCTCAATGAGACTTTGCGGTCATCAGTGGGGCTGTGGTTTGGACTTTCGTCAAATTGGATCCATGCTCCGAGGACAACCAGCCTTACACCTGGTCGTCCTAGAGTTGGTCAGTTTACTCCTTTAGGTAGAGGCATACAGGAGTAAACGACATAAACCAATTTAATGTTGTTTACCAGTCATTTTATAACCCAGGGTCCATATTCTCACAGATTCCTCTCAGAGAGCTTCTACCTTAAGCTAGAAATTCCTGCCAAGGACTGCTGGCTTAAAAGAGTGGCAGTAAAATTAACTTTTTAAAGCTTTTCATCATGCTATAATGTTACTCCCTCATCAAAAACCTATCTATAGTGTTGCTTTGATTGTTGTTTGAGAAATCCTTACATTCCCATGGCAACCATTCATGGCGCTTTGCTCGTACAAAGCGCCACCTTTTCCCACAAAGCTCCTTGGAGCTGCAGTCTCCAGCCGAGCTTCTGCCTCACAACGCTGCCCTTCCTCGTGTCTGACCCGCTCAGCTCCTCCAGACAGGCGGCAGCAGTAAAACACTTGGTGGAACTGCACAGCGTCTGCTGAGGTCATTACATGGACCGCCTCTCAGTTCAGCGCTCCTAAGAACGGTTGTAAGCGGCATAATGAATAGCACCGTTTGTGATGATGTGCTGAAGGCGGAGTTTCGGAAAGTGCAGGAGCTTCTTAAAGAGACTGAAGCCCAATATTAAGGCGTCAAATTTCTTTCAAGTCATGTTGCCTTTATAACAGCTGAAGGTAACGTAGGTATTTGACTGCTATAAAATGCCACTATGTGCCTGGAAATGCATAATACCGTAAGGGTGATTCATTCAGCTGCTGAGGTAGGGGTTGACATTCTTCTCTTAGTGATGAGGTGTGGTTGACCCTGTTGTTATGGGTGACGCTGGGACTTGGACAATAGACTTCGATTGATTATTTGGCTTTTACTAGTATTTAATGGAGGTTGGTAAATAATTTCATGGAGTATTACTGCCACCAACTAGTAACAAGTCTGGACCAAATGCCCCCTAACTTTTATTGTACAGAAGGAATGTTCTAAGAAAAATCTTTGAATTCAAGAAATGCTAAGAAATTTTCCTGCAGTGACATCTCCAGAAGCCTCTCTTAATCAGGATTTGTTGAGAATATGGATCCCGGCTTTGTTGCACTCCTTCTTTGGGTTGTATTGATACTTGGCTTGTCTTTGGTGCCAACTTTTTAATGCTCATCAGTGTCTTTATAACTTGCGAGAGCCCTGAAGGATTCTTCCAGGCTGTTCCCAACGGATGTCAGAGCCACACCAACATGGAAACCCTGACTTGGATGAGACTGCGTCCATCTTTAGCATACAGTGTATGGTTCAGAGTAGTCATGTTGTACCTTACAGTGTTTCTAGATTTCTATTTAAACCTATGCTTATGCTGTATACTGATGAGACAAAAGCATTGGTGTGTTATTTTTGAAGCCTTTCATCTTGCTCTGCACAGCCTGATATTTTTGCTTTGTCGCCCTTAGAGGTCAGTTGTTCTTAAAAGGACCTGGTGCTTCTGACTTAGAATCAACATGAAGATATGAGAGAACCTGTAAAAAATTAAATCAAAAGTTTTAGCATATGTGGACCTGGGAGATTTTGGGTTATTTCAATGACGGCGTTAACCTCATGCTGTATGACATAGAACTTGCAGGATCTTATGCTAAGAGCTGGGTAGACCGTACAAGACATTGTTTGTATTGACACGCATTAATGAATATACAATTCATGATAAATTTCCACTAATGATGCAAAGCCTTTTATTGTAAGGGGATCCCAGATTGAATGATGTGCTGTGTTTTTTAGCCAACAGTAAAAGAACCACAACAGCAGAACAGTCTGGAGCACAAGTGCTTCTAAATCACTAACTTTGACTTATTCTTTCTGTGCTCTTTATAGTTTACAACACTTTGGGTGAAACTAAACAAAGTCAAATATAGTTAAGGACACGGTGATTTTTGGAATCTGTTTAAAGTTTTATTGATAATTTGACTACATTGATGGAATAACTTCAGATTTTCAATAGAACCACTTGGTGCTCTATTGAAAAGTTGCTTACTCGGCAACTTTTAAATGTCCATATCTAACCTTTAGGTGAGTTGTTTTAAGGAAAAACTTGAACAAATTTCTGGAACCTTGGTATTGTCTTGCTTGACTGTGATCCAACTTTGCTCCAGCCTTTTCAGGATTTTGGTTCCTACTTTTTGCATGATTTAGTTAATGAGAGCATGTTCTGATTTCAGTCTATGTTTACTAAGTGTTTTATGTTGCCTGAATTATTTCTTTAAAGGTATCTCTAAGATATATCTCTGAATAAAGATTCTAACTTTTGAGCTAAAGAGGACTTTCTACAACCCAACCTGCCTTGGCTGTAAACGAATCTCCCAAAAGAGATCTTGAATTTCTTCCAAATATAACAAATGAGCTTGTTTTGTTTTGGTTTTTGAAACACGATGTTCCAAAAAGAATTATTCTAAAAGATAATCGCCTCATTTATCCCTGATCCACTAAATTAAATAAAATCAGAGGTGAATCAACTAAAGCAAACAATGCTGACTAAGGACAAAGGCAGAGAAAATGCCCCCTAATCTAATAATAATAGATCAACTTTTGCAAAATTATTTCAATATTATCAGGATTAAACCAGGAACTGCATCATGTTGTGATTCCAATGTTTGATCTGAACTATTTGTTTTTCTCTCATGATTGTAATGAGCACAGATGGTGCATGTCTTCTTGTTCTTTTAGGTGATCTTTTGTTAGTTTTTCCTTTTTTTAATGATGTATACATGGTGACATGCCTTAAATGAGTTTGACAGATCTCATTGCAACAAGGATTGGCAGTCTAAGCGGTGCAGGTTCACCTGCTGGAGCTTTTTCTTCAATTTAACTCCTGAACCATTCAGTCACCATTAAAATGTACCACCAAGCAAGACATTAAAATGTTCCATCTCACACAACCCCCCCCCCCCCCCCCAAAAAAACAACAACAAAACATTAAATATTTGTTGTGGCACGTCTATTTTTTTGTTTTAAAATGTTTTTCTTAAGACTGGTGACAGTGATGATGAAATAGAACAGCAGGAATTGTTGATGTATGATTTCTCTACCAAACAGAGACTCAAGAATGCAGCTAACAATTCAACATTAACAGCTTTACTGTCTTACGAAACACTCAAAGTTTGTCTGCAGCTTCTCTTTGTGGGGCAGAATGATTTACGGAGCTCAAGAGCAAAATCTTACTTCTTCAGATTTCCCCATTTGATTGTTTCTTTTCATAATGTGGAGAGCAGCCTCTGTCTGCAGAGACGTGCAGTGAGCAGATGGACTTCGTTGAGCTGGTGATGAGATGCAGTTGGTTCAAACTCAACTGATGTCACTTCACACAGGTTCATCTTTTAAACACATATTAATGTTGTTTATTGTATATTGAACACAAATAAACAATCATGCATCTTACTAGTCAGTTTTTGTTGTGTAGTCATTTTCTGAATATCTAAAATTCACATAAACTTTTGACAAAATCCAAATTTAGTTAAAAGTTATACATTACAATTTTGCCAAGCAAAACATGACAAATAATCTTCAAAATACTAAAAAGTATCATTATAAAAGAGGTTAAGCGACAATGGACTGATTCTTCAAAACAAGAGAATCTGTGTTATAGATTCTGTGTTGACTTAAAGCCAG
Organism: Poecilia formosa; assembly: GCF_000485575.1. Lineage (NCBI taxonomy): Eukaryota > Metazoa > Chordata > Actinopteri > Cyprinodontiformes > Poeciliidae > Poecilia > Poecilia formosa. The sequence continues at coordinate 450,967 of NW_006800316.1, read as the reverse complement.
AAACAACACATTGTTAAAAAGTGAAAATACAAAAAGGTTTTGGAAATGTACAGTAATCTTCGTAGTAGAAACTACACAAAATAAATGTGTAAGACAAGACTTGAAGAACATTCCACCTTTCTTCATTGAAATAAAGTAACTATTTGTTCTGAAATAGAATAATAGCAGAAAACACTAATAAGCTTGGCACTGAGACTCAAAACTTTTGCAAAATAAAATGGAAAATAATAAACTTAAGTTTGTTCCCATTTATATTAATTCATTTGTTAGATCTGTCAGAAATTGATTGTGTTTGTGAATTTCTCTTCCTTTCCCTCAAATATTTGTTAATACGTTATGGATAATCCTAAACCTCCTCGAGTCCATTATGCAACAACAAAGTGTCTTTAGTCAGAGTCTTCTTTTGAATTGCTGTAATACAGACCGCTACAGGAGATCTTCCTGCCGACAACCCCCAGCATCTATCTAGTTGAAGAACATGGCATAACATGAGTTACAACGATATGTATTTTACCTCTGTGAAAAATAAAGTATTTTGAAAATTAAATTTTAAAAAAGTGCTTTAATCAGAAACCCAACGGTTTTTATCCTTTTATTAATTATTGATCTGTCATTTGGAATTTCGTATTTCTTTATTTCATATTTGGTCAGTTTGCATTACCATCGACCACCACCTGATGGCGGTAACGTTCCGGCTCATAGTAAGGCAAGTAAAAAGAGGTAACATTTCCGCTTCCGGTGGCGCAGTATCCTTCTCGGGCAGGAGAAATGTTGTCCCGATTGTCACGGCTGGGGCTTGCATTGCCCCGGTCTGTTTCTGTCCTTTCGACCCGCTTCGTATCGCAGTCCAAAGCTGACAGCGCCATCTCCTCGACCGCTGTGACGGAGATGTACGAGCCCGTGAATCAGTCTGGACACGGCGAGGTCAGCCCGTTCTCCAAGGTGAGTTCAGCTACTGGACCTCCAGCGAACGAGCCTGCGCTGACGGGACTGTGTCCTGGCGGGGGTGTTCTGTTTTCTTTCAACTCAGTCCAGTTCAATGCCAGGTTTATTATTTGTTCAGGTGGGTTTGCGCTGTGCTGAATGTTTAATTATGAAACATTAAACCTTTATTGAGATAACCCTTTTTATACAAACACTAGCTAAACCAGTGAGCTGATCTTGGACAAAAGTACAGAAGTTACAGCAAGATATAAAACGAAGTATAAAATTGTAAATCCACATTTTATCCAGACAATATGAGGTTTTATATTAGTAGTCTCTATATAGGAAGAAAACAAGTATAGAATAAAATGTAATAAAACCTGAAGACATTTAAGTTCAAACTTACAGTTACGATGGATAAAATGACTTTAATTTAAAACAAATCCCCTTAATTGATGAAATATTTATTTTAAACAGATACATCTTATCCCTCATGTATGAATGTGTATTTATAGATTTGACTCTAAATAGAATTTTAAATGAAGCGAGGCACAACTCGGACAACTAAACGTAAAGTCAAGATTATTTTGTCACATATTGCACAATTTATTTTTTGAGCTCTTCAGTATTTCTTAAATCTAAATAATATAAGCCGAAATATTTGGAACATTGAATAAAAACAGGTATGTTAAACCGACGTCAACTAAGCACAGCAAGTTTAGATGTACTAACAGATGATAATCACTAGTTCTTTTCTGTCACATTCATAATGGCAGCATGTAGCATCTCTGGTACCTTAGTTCTGATCTGTTGTAGTGTTTTTGCTGCTGTTCTTGTTTTACATATATATTTTTAGTTTATCTTTGGACAATTATTCCCTCTGGTTCTAAATGCTGTGCAGCTGAAAGGAGTTTTGCTCTTTATTACTTTCAGACAGTTGTCCAGATGAGTCTGTTACACAGCAGCAATCTTCAGTCAGAGGCCTCTTCAGATTTGTCGCAACACTGACTGCTACTGGAGATCCATCCTGCCCATAGCATCACCATCCACAATGATTCTTTAAAGATAATTGAATGATATGAGTTACAATAACATTTCATTTCCCTTTGGGATTTTTTTTTTTATTTACTTCAATGGAATTATACTGAAACAAGCGGAACTTGGGGTAACGTTCACCTCCCTGGGTTTTCCCATGACCTCTGATATTCAGGCAGGCAGTCACCTCCTACAGGACCAATGTGTGAGTCAGTCAGGGTGCTCCAGCTTGATTGTTGTGTTGTGGTTCATTCATTTTTATCTCTGTTCCTCAACAAGTTCCATTTACCAGTTTCAGGACCCGGCCAGAACCCCTCAGTGTAATTACCTTGAGAAATAATGAGATTTGGTTAAGTATAAAACAGCCTTTAATGCTGAAAAATTATCAAATGTTAAAAGCCATATTATAAATGGAACAGACACAGAGTTACATTCACTGTCCAGCGCTGGAGCCACGCTGAGCTCACCTGATGGATGCAACCAAGTGAGGCACAGACTGTAGCTCGAGTTTAGTTTTCATTCTTCTCTGCAGTCTGTGCCCTCCCTAAAAGGCTGCGTAATCAGTCTCAGTCTGTTTATGTGTGACTAGCCAGTCTTATGTGATATGGTTATGTGAGCAGCAGCACTGTGTGTGTAAGCAGATAAGAGATGGAGGAAAACAATAGCCTAATGTTATTGTAACTCGTATTATTCAAGTGATTTTGAAGTCATTTTATCCATCATAACAGAACCCATAACAGTTGTTTCAGGTCAGCTTTCGACAGCCTTCTCTTTTTTTTTTAAAGAGTTTCTAATGTATTATTTATTATTTTGATCAGAATCCAGACTTCCATGGCTTCTCCACCGATCCGGAAGAGGATGTGAGGAACATGAAGATGGGCTTCTTCTTGGGCATCTCTGTGGCTCTAGTTATCGGAGGAACCTTTATCCACTATTTACCAGACCACGGGTAAGTTTTTTTTTTTTTTTTTTGGTTCTGCTCAGATGTGAGGTGACATGCATTACAATAAACATTCTTACAGTAGAATGGTGGGCATCAAAAAGGTGGAAATGGTTTCATAGCCCTTCACAAATTGATGAGCAACAGCTCCTGGCTGCTACCTCTTTGGTATTTTAACTGGAAGCAGGAAAGAGTTTTCCTCACTACCTCTGCAGTTTGGTTCGACTGTTAAATAAGGATCCAGTACAATTTAATGAGGCAAGCACTGACTTCAGTGAAGGCTAACCTGTGTTTGTGATTGTGTGGCGTCCAGCATGCGGAAGTGGGCCAGAAGGGAAGCAGAACGACTCATTCTGCTCAGGGAGAAAGACGGTCTGCCGCTCATCGAGGAGAACTACTACGACGTCAGCAAAATCATCCTGCCCTCCTCCAACGAGGACTGACCCCTCCTGCACTGTCCCACTCTATTTCATGGTTGTTGTAAATCACTGATTAAATAAACTATGTTCTTATTGGATGATGTTTGGGTTTTTTGCCTCCACATCTTGATTTTCAATGGTAAAATATAGCTTTTTTTTGGTGTTTTATAGTTTTGAACCTCGTATTCCTGTGGAAGTGTTAGATGGATGTAATGGGAAGGTGTCCGTTTTTCAGTCCTGCTTTGTTCTCCAAAATTACCAGATCTCAGAGTCTCACATCAGAAACCAACATGAAGGAGGAATGTAGAAGAGTTGTGACAAATAACCTTTTAAAATTCTGTTATCTTATTTTCTATAAACAATAGAAGCACCTTAACAGTGTCAAAGACATCAAAACATTAAAAAAACAGCTTTTTTTCTTGTGCCTTAACCCCAAAACTGCAGGTTTTCTAGAGATTCAGAACACATCCCAGGTTGACTCGTAGTGATCCCTTTTTATCAATAATGGATTGCATTTTTATTTCACTATCTTATTGAATTATGAATGTTTCATCTTAGACTTCGGGCTGTAAATGTGTTTCTTCCTGTTGTAAATTTTAACACTGGGGTCCATGAGAGCTCAGAGTTTTAATGTGGTTGGTTGTCCGTTCAGCGGTCGGCTTCAGCATGATGCTGCCGCTCTGATCCTTGGTGGCCATGCTGAACTGGGAATGCACAGTTTCACTCCTCAGTGTGTTTAAAATATTGCAAAACTGTGAAGTGGATGGAAAAATGTCCTTTTCAGAATGTTTGCCTAAAAATCTGAAAAGTGTGAATATTTATATTCAGTCTTCCTGATTCAATCGCAGCTCTTACTTCAACTACGACACGTCAAGACTGACGTTTTTGTGGAAGAGCTTCAGTCAGGATGGATCTGTGAAAAATACTGAAGCTTGAATAAAATGCAACTAAATATCATTTTTGAGAAGTCTGGATTGCTTTATGGTTGCCTATGACTGTTGATCATGGGGAGAGATATTTCAGTAAACTAAAACTAATAGAAAAACATTTAAGCAACCTATTTGCATACTGTATGTAGACTGTTGGATGTAAAATTCATGAGCAATAAATATTATTCTAGTATCAGTACTGAACCAAAGAAAGCAAGGCGGTTGCAAGCCTTTAAAATTGTGATGCTTTTTAAGGGTCAAATAGACTCAAAAAGTTGTAACAGAAGCTGCGCAGGGGGGCCCAATCAAAGTTTTTGTCAGAGGGCCCAAGATTCCTGGCAGCGCCTCTGCTCAAACAAGGACTGCTACAAACAAGGACGTTGCCATGGTTATTGCTTTGTGTGGTGGTAAACTACTATTTTACATATGTACTTATGGGTGGCGACAGGGTGGACACGGCTGGCCCAAGGCATAAGCAAACTAAGCGGTCGCTTAGGGCCCCAGGGCTACTTGGGGGCCCTCTAAATGGAACTGATTTTTATTTTATTTATTTTTTTTTTTGCAATGATTTCTATGTGATTATATTAACAAAAGCACATAAATTCATTATAAAGTTGTAATTTTCTTCTTTCTTTTTTTTTTTTTACAATAATATATGTTTGATAAAGTGATAATGTATGTATAAATCTTTCTTATATCGGCAAAAAGAAAAATAAATGAATAAATTGCTCTTGGGGTCCCCCTGGTGGTATGTCCCGCACTGAACGGTAATATGAATGGCTGTGCAGAGCACATCCAAAACTCCAAAGAATCAGTAAAAGATAAGTTGTTAAAACAATGTCTCAAAAAATATTTATTATTCAGGGAGAGAGAAAAGAAAGAGGAAGAGTAGAGGAAAAAGTCAAGATGTTTTAATGTGTCTTGGTAATGTTTCTCAGAAAGATTTGGAGATGCTAATTGAAAATTAGCTTGATAGCGACCTGCAACAGTCCAGATCAACAGCCAAACATTTATCCTAGAATGTTTGAATTTAGGTGAAGCTGAGTTTTAACTTTAAATGAATTGATTCTCATGCGTGGCTCTGTATATTTCAGATTTTTTTTTTTTTTTTTGCCTTCAAAACGTGTTTGATAACATTTGACAACAATAATTAAAACTTCTCAATGTTTGACATTATCTAGCAAAATGTTTTTACATCAGGCTGCATAGCTACTGCATTAATATATCAATGAGCTGCTCTAAGCTGTAGTTGGCGATATATTGTTTGCTGCTGAGCATGATAATTTATGCATCTAAAACAAACAGTATTTTTACATCAACTTATAAGTTATGTGAAAATTCTCCAATTAAAATTGTTTGAAGACACAGAATCAACCCGGTACCAGTCAACATTCTCAAGTGAGAACGACTCGCATGGTATAAATTAAAATTGTATCTATTGTAATTACACCTAAGAAAAAATTAATTTAAACAAAGAATGTCATGAATATGTGTGCATGTATTCCATTTTAAGTTGGGCTGCACCGACTGCAGTTTTCTGGCCATTCGCCGGTTACCGATCTTTAAAAAGCCTGACCTGCCAATTTTGGTTTTGGCCGATACCAAATTTTTTTGTCTGAAATGTTACTAAATGTAGCAAGAAAGTCACTGAGTTGGCAACAGTGGGGTGAATATTGTTAGCTGCAAACATGCAGACATGACCTGGTGGGCCAGTCTGTCAGTCAAACTTTTCACTACAGAGCAGAAAAGGACAGAGACTGATTTTTAAACCTTTGCTGACGAAGATGAGATCAGGGAATAAAATGGGCTTCATGAAAGTATCGGCCAATCACCAATCCCCCACAGTTAAGGAAATCTGCACCGATAAATCGGCCAATAAATGTATCCTATATATGTATATATATTATACACGTGCATATGGCATATAATGTAAACATCACTGTCAGAGATGCAGTAAGTTTATAGCAGGTGTGTTAATGAGCTAATATTCTGACTGTTGATTGCAGCCAGCCCCCATTATTAGCAGAACTAGAGGGCCCCAAAACCAAATTTTGCTTAGGGCCCCATGGAGGCTTGGGCCGGCCCTGAGGGTGGACCAGCAGCTGCGCTCTGTTTCCCACAAATTAGGGTTTATAAAGGACAGGTGTGTGGCCACATGTGTGCGCACGGCTTTAGGCATCCAATTTTTTTTTTTTTTTTTTGTGCGCTGCACTTTTCTAAATTTTTTCATACGTCAAGTTTTAGTGTGAAAATTGCACAGTCTTTTATGCATGAGGCCCCTGATGGACCATGAACAGCACTGCCTCTTCTACTTGATCTGGAACATAGTTCGGGGGTGAGATCTCTTCCAGTTTCATCCTAGCAAGTGATGACTACGTTAATCTTCGACAGAAGGCGGTAGAGTCACGGGCGCACGGCGGAAAAAGAGCCTGGAGCCTCTGAAGAGTTGACCCTGAAGGAGGTTGGGGAGAACAGTTGAGCTCTACATGTTCTGAGGACAGGAAGATGGACGTGTGGTCAGGATGTCTGCATACCTCGGTACTCAGATGATTCCAGCAGTGCAGCCAGGATTTAAAGACGGGAAACCGAGGAGGAAGACCTGCAGCCAGACTGGAAACACAGAGCTGAATGAGTCAGAGCGGCAGCACGGAGCAAGATCAGATTCTACGTTCTGTGATTCTAACAATCAGTTCAGGGTGTGTTGTCCAAAGCCTTCGGGGAATAAAATAGAGTCTTGTTGCTTTAAATTGAGGAATCAGAGTGAAGAGTACCAAATTATAATGAAAAAACTTCATGTAAATGTGTCAATTTATTAAAACTAGAAATAAATACAGAAATAATGTATCAAAATATATATGTAATTATGTCTTAATTAAATGTACTCATTTTATTTAAATATTTCATCATTCAATAAATTATTTCACTTCACCCATCAAAGTTTGCTTCGACTGAATGTCAGTTCAATATCCCCGCTGGAAAGTTCAGAAAAAAACTTCAATAACACTATTAAATTGTTGCAATTTATTTACCACAAACTCGCCAATCAGACATTAGATGCAGCCCTAGTCCTGCCCACAATACGTTCAACAAAGGCACATATAATTAATTCTATTTTGAATACATTATTTCTGTATTTAATCCCAGGTTTAAAGAGTTTATGACGTTTAAATAATTACTTCATTAGTTTTTTACTGATCTCAGGTATGAATGCAGATGACAAACTTCCAGATTGTTAAAACAATCTGCCAGACCTCATCAGACAGGAAACAGTGAATCGTGAATCATTCTGTCACTCACCCACAGTTGTTGACGGCCATTACATCAGCAACCAGCGTGAATGGGTAAGTCAGAACACTCAGCGTAATCTGGAGAAATGCAGTCGATGTTAATGTAACTGCGGACCATCAATAGCTGTCAAAATTAAAGTGCTGTAATAACAGTAAACTTACGCCCATCACAAACTTTGTGTAGCTTCTTATTGTTGATGCCTGACTAAACTAAAACAAGAACAGGAGTTAGATTCCAATAAATTACTTATAGAGGACAATGCACATTAGTGAGAATGTTAAAGTTTTCGATTTAGTACAATTTTCATGACAGCTTGATGGTACAATACTAAAATAAATGGAGCACTGTACTAACAGAAACATTAAAACCAATTATGTGATCGAGCAAGAAGAAAGAAAGAGACAAAATGTGACAGACTGAACTGATACAAAGAGGTCAAGAGTTCACAGAGTTCATGATCCTTCAGGTAACCTTTAACACAAGAATTAAGAGCTTGTGGAAAACGGTCTTAAAGCTGGAGGTAAACAGCTTCAAAAGCTGTGAATACACTCACCAGCCACTTTATTAGGTACACCTGTCCAACGCCTCATTAACATAAATGTTGAATCAGCCAATAACATGGCAGCAGCTCAGTCCATTTAGGCATGGATAAGACAGCTTAGATACAAACAGCTGGTATACGTACGCTGTCGTCTACAGCATAGGTGTTGATGAAGTAGGCCAGCAGGTTACAGCACCACAGGAAAAGGACTTCTCCCAGCACATGTGGAACAAAACCACTGCAAACAAGCACACTGATCAGACCGTAAGGAGTTAAACATACCGTATGGACTGCAGAGGGGGGGAGCCCCACTTACATATAAAATCCAGACAATCCTTCCTCCTTAAATATCTTCATGATACAACTGAATAGACCACTGCAAACGAGAAAACGCATTCAGCCACATTTCACCAGACACAAATGAAACCATTTAATTACATCAGGATTAGCGATTAAAGACTTGACTGCTGGGATGAAGGGAACGATGTCTTCATTCAGATGTCTCTGCAAAATGTAACCTAGAATAATCTGTGAAAACCTCAACAAGAAGTCTGAACTAAACTAACATGTTGACTTTATGTTAAAGTCAAGATAAAGTCAACATAAAGACTTATTCTGACTTATCTTAAAACAAAGAACAGTTCTGACTATGAAGCGATTCCTACCAATAACCGGAATCCAATCACTAATGAACAACACATCCACATTCAGCACCTATGACTTAGCTTCCTCTGAGTAGTCCTGGAGTTGTTGTTTTTTTTAATAACCCGGTTTTAAGCCAGTTTTACGTGGTTATTTTTAACACAATCCTTTTGCAAGTTAATTGTAGCGTGGTACTTTGAACTCATGTCACGGCAAATAAAGGGTCGTTTACATGCAGTACCTCGCGGACCACTAGAGGGCGCCCGTGGACCACCAGTGGTCCGGGGACCACAGTTTGAGAAGGACTGCCTTAAAGTAATAATACTTTAAGGTACAAATTATGTTTGACCAACTTCAACTCCCTTGTTTTACTTTTCGGTTTTTTGTAAAAAAAAAAAAAAAAAGATATTCTGTTTACTGGAAGTTAAGGTGGCTTAAAATTTTACCAGAAGTTTAGTTTTAGCTCAGCATGTTTGAGCCAAAATATGCTAAATTATGCAAAATTAAATTATGCAAAAGTATTCACATCACTTGGTATTTTTCTGCTTTGATATTACCCTTTTTGGAGGATACTAATCAAATTTGCTTAAAAAAATAAATAACTAAATAAATAAAAAATAAAAATAAGCATACCAGCTAAATATTTCTTCATTTAGTTTTTTCTGTTGGGATTTGTGTCATTTTAGACTTTTCACTTACATATGAAACAAGTAACAGCTGCTGAAGCCTCATCCCCCACTTGGCGACACCAGTTTTATTTAAGCACATGGAAAAGCTAGTTGTGCCAGGACAGACTGCTCTAAATGGATATCGAGAGATGGTATCCTGATTGTGTGAGTGAGTTTATCAAATCAAAACTGCCTCTGACTTCAACATAAGCAAATCACATCAATGGAATATAGGGACGTCTGTTTGTATGACCTTATTTGTTAAGGGTGATGTGCTTGTGGGGGCACAAAGTTGCTAAAAGTCACCAGGAAGGAGTCAGTCTGCTATGGCCAGAACTCAGAAGGACCAAGCAAGGGAGAGCACAAAGCAATCTCCCTCAACGTGGATCCCCATCAGTGACTTGCTGTTCCCACATCTGTGTTGACTTGAAAAACTTTATAGGAAGTTATTGTACTGTACCTGGACCAGATCTTGTGACCTTACCTGTACTTGGTCTCTCTGCCGACGAACTGGGCCATGCAGCGCACTGACATGACTGCCAAAGAAAAACAAAACAGCTGATCAGATAATCTACTGACTCTGGTGTTCATTCAGAAGCAACACCGCACATCACCTTGGCTTTTATCGGTCTGGTAACAGGGCGCGTAGTCTAGAAAGCGGGAGACACATTTTGCTGGTTTCACCAGTTGAGCGTTAATTGTGTCCTGCATGAAAACAATATGCCACATTGGCTTCTTTTGTTTTGTTTGAAATTGTTTTGTTTGGCCCATCCAAGCAAAACCTTGTAAATTCTTACCATCAGTAGAGCTTTACAAGATTCTACTGATGTTGTGCAGTTTTTCTCGTATTCAAATGACAAATAATAATACTGTCACTGTGAAGATTACAGCTCTGGTAATGGATTCCCATCATCACAAGACACAAGGCACTTTACAATATTAAAAAACTGAACTGGGGAAGACTTTTGTTTTTTTTTAATTGGTCCTACTGGTGATATGAGGCTCAGAGGAAAGTTCAAAACCTGTGCAGAGGAAGCCATCTTACTGAGGGCATACCGTGAAAAGGATGGGTGGCAACTTTGGACAGGCACTGAAAGATCATCTCATGTGACGTCTGAGAAAAAAAGTTGAAAGAAGAAGGTCATTATGATTTTTGATTTCAACATGGCATACTGAAACATATGAACTGTCAGTTTAACCCTCGTCTTACTTGGATTAAAGAGAGAAAACACTGTAATACTAATGATTCTTCAGAAAGCATTGACCTCTCACCTCTTGGACCAATTTCCTAAAGGAATTTTGGTGCTCATCTTTTTTGGACTGGAGCTCCCTCTGGTTATAGAAAAAAGTTACAATTTGAATAAAAAGTTGCATCTGAAAATAATTGTTGCTATAAGATCTGTGTTTGTTAATACAATAGAACTGCAGTGAATGTCAGTAAAAAAAAAGCATTCAGATCTCTATGAACACATCTAAATAAATGAAAATAAACATTGGACAGAAGTCCATCTGGTGTTGTACAGAAAAACTTCCATGCTCTATTACTTCCAGCATTATTTCCAAGTATATAAAAAGTGACTACCATTAGTTTCTATCTCAGGGAGTAAAGCATGGATTGTTGTGTTAATATGACCACAATATTAGTGTCTTTCTTACCCGTTTAATTTTGCCCCTGACCACAGTAGAGATGGTGCTGGATACTATGCGAGGTGAGAGGCCCCGGAAGAGTCCCAGCTTCCCATCCACTTTGAGAATATACTGAGCTGAAAACAAACACACTTCCTCTTAGCTGTTCTGAGCTACAGTGGCATAATTATTTTTTAGTTAGCACATTTCGTTAACACGTTAAACATGCTGCGACAGAATATTGCCGCAGCATGCATAGGTCATATACTGTGCCATTTTTAAAATCAAAAATACTTTATTAATCCCACAAGAAAATTAAATGTATTGAATGAACAAAATGTTGTCTGCTTGTCATCGATCCAGGTGATTGTTGAGGCCTCCGCTTGTGTCTTCTGGAGTTTCGGACAAAGCAGATCAGGGATCAGGCTGAATTGCACTGGAAAAATCAAAGAACATGATCCTCACAGTGTTGCCTCCATTGTCCTTTGTCAAGGCATATGACTGCATCTTCAACTCCACCTCAACAGCAATAAGCAAACTGCAAGGGGTTGTGATATTGTCATGTGCACTTAAGTAAGCAATAATACTCAGGTGGGCCAAGTGTAGTCTCTCCAGGACCTTTATAATTTTGGATGTCAGAGCAACAGGTCAATGGTCACCGATCACTGATGAGTAAGCTTTCTTTGGTGCCACAGCAGGGCAACAACACTTGAACCTTCTCCCAGTTCCAGCTAAGGTTGAAGAAATGTTGCAAAATTCCACAGAGCTGCATAGCGCAGGCTTTCAGGACTCAGGTTGACACTATTTGGACCTGCAGCCTGGTTCCACTTCACTTGCTCAGCTACATCTTCACCTGACTTTTAGAGATGGGCATAAAGAAGGATGAGACGAAGGGAGCTCCAGCATCTCCTGATTTTGTTAAAGACAGAGATGTAAGAAAAAGGGTCCATAATCAAGGTGAAAAACAAAACATTGGGTGACAGACGAGCTGTTGGTCAAAGAAAGGTGTGATGTATCTTTGGCTGGGGGGAGGAAAGGAGATGCCGATCTTGCAACCTGTTCAGTTCACTGGATCTGTCTAGACTTCCATCAGTCAGACATTCTCCTTGAAGTCTGTGATCTTCCTCATCTCTGACAAAATATATTTGATATTCTCCGGCTCGCTCAGCTACATCTTCACCTGACTTTTAGAGATGCACAAAAGAATACTTGCTTGGTACTCTTCAGCTTCCTCATTTACTTCTCAGTAATTGCCCATGTTTCTCCCTTACTTTTTTCTTGTGTAGCAGTTTCTTCAGGTCACTAGTGTGACGTAGCTGGCACAGTGTATCCCAGTGCTTTGATACTGATATTTTCATAAACTATATCCAACCAAGGTTAGGTGCCTTGCACATGTGACAGGAGGAAGCTGAAATTGAACCTACAACCTTCTGATCACAAGACAGCTACTGTACACACAGAGCCACAGTCGCCCCCACAAAAGAGTGTTTTGGTCTTTGGATGTCCCATATATGCAGCCATAACTCACCATAGCTAAAGAAACCAGGCAGGTATAGAACTGGTCTTCCAAACATTGTTGTCCCAGCAGCTGGAGGAAGAGGTTCGTGTCCCACCTGGAAAAACGAAAAAAGGGAGAAAATACAAATTGATCTGAGATGGAAACAGAGGTGATACTCGCACTGCTTCCCAGGTGAAAACAAAAATATATACTTTAGTATATTTCAAACATACTTACATTTGCATAAGTACATTTTAAGGACACTAAGTATTATCATACTTATGATACAGTATTATCATCAAACACATTGGATGAGCTCATCGAATGTGTTTGATGATCTATAACAGCTTTAACAAAGAAAGATGTTATATATATATATATATATATATATATATATATATATATATATATATATATATATATATATTCGTTCGGTCGGTCGGCCCAGCTACCTGAATTAGCAGTTTGACGTAAAGGAGCGGGTGTGTGATGGCAGTAACACTCGCCCCCAGCAGCACAACGGCAGCGTCCACTTCCACGGGAGTAGAGGACATCCTGGTCAAGGTAGGCTTCCAGTTTGGGATCGACTTCACGGAGATCCATCTTTGGTCACCGAAATTCACAGAATTGGATCATCTCCGGAGAGAATCAGCTGGAGCTAACATGACTTCCGCTCTGAGCTTTCAGTCTCAAACTCTGAGGTGAAACCGAGTTCAGCTAAATTAATGTGTCCAATTTAAAAAAAAAGAAAAGCAAAACAAAAAGTAGCTTATATCCTTCATCACATCATATTTAGGTTTAAAACAGATGGCTGGGGTCTCTCGGCGGAACAAAAACAACTGGGCGGAGTCTATCCGCTGACGTCACATAATTTATGATCTCAGGCGGCCAGACGTTCGGTCGTCAAGATGGCCAGATGTTATATATGGTGCATTCACCAAACGCTTTTCTCGCGTCAGGCGCATCTGGTTTACATTCAGACCTTAGTGAAAATAAATACATATACTTTAGTATATTTCAAACATTCTTACATTTGTGTAAGTACATTTTAAGTACTAACTATTAAGTGTAGTACATATAAATGAAGTATACTAACAGTATGCTTGTACCAATTTTGACATTATAACTTTAAACACACTGATCACTGATACTGTTATCTAGGATTAAGATAACAGTATCTTAATACTGTCATCTTAATAACAGTATTGTGTTATTAAGATAACATAATATGATAATATATTATCTTAATAACATACTATTGTGTTACTAAGATAACAATACTGTTATTACTATGTTAACAGTATTATTATACTGTTATTAGCAGTATAATAATACTGTTAATAAGAGTATTATACTGTTATCACATACAGTATGCTACATATGTCTCCACTGGGCCAGTCCATCACTGAACTCTGTCCAGCATCATCTTCTTTGAAGACTCCTTCAGATGAAGAGGGTTTGGCCTTGGCTGCTCCCAGTAAACATCAAAGATGACAACTATGAGTGCTATTCATCTCAAACCAGACGATGTCTCTGGAGCTGCCACATCATTACTTTCAAGACCTTTGCTAGCCATGTCTTTCTCAAATATCAACCCACCTGGAGTGCAGAGGTATGTGGTTGAGCACATCATGAAAAAAGCAATGACAATGCAATACATATCTCCTCATTAAAACTTATTTTCTGGTTGAACTCCAAGACCACAACATGAAATAGACTTTGAAACTTGATCCTCTGATGTTGACCTTCTGTTAAAAGATCCTGCTGTGTCAGACCTGCAGCATTCCAGAAAGATATTTGATAGTCTACTACCACCAGCTGCAGACATGGTTAAACATCTTTGACCAGATACCCCCCCTTTAAGTTTATCTCAAAATTCTTGACTCTGTCTATGGAACAATCCAAGACGGTGATGAACTGTATGCAAAGCTTATGGAGCAATTCCAAGATGCAGGTGAAAAACCATCAGTCTGTTTACAATGCCTGCAAGTGACTTTGAACTATGCTGTAAGGAGGGGTGGAGTGTTAGCTGCTGATTTTGAAAAACATTTGCTGAATCAATTCTGTCGTGGCTGTTGGGATAACAGCCACGACAACTGAAGCAGCGCAAGTCAAAACCACCATCTTTTGCAGAGCTGTTAATGTTGAGAACAGAAGAAGACAGAGAAGCTGCTAAAGCTCAGCGTATGAAACCCAGAGCTAACGTGCATTCACATCATGCTTATGCACCAGCTGAAGAAAAGAGTGCTTATGATAACCTGACTAGCCAACACCTTCAAGCAGTTAGCTAATGTACACAAACAGTTGGCTGCTCTTACCACTGCTCAGTCTGGTCAGAAACAATCTGTTTTGCCTAAATCTATCCATGTTGGCAAGTTCAGTCAGCCCCCACATACTAGTAAATGTGCATCTCAATCCTCTCAGAAAAATGCAGCTTTTTGTGACCAGGTTACTGCTACATCTGTGGGGAAGATGGATTTTTCCCTATTCTCAAAAAAAAGGGAAAATCTGTATTTTTGACAGGGATTTTTGTCAAGAATCCCTGTCAAAATGACTGGAGTTGTTTCTGCTCCAGCAGAAATGACTTTTCTCTGTCAGACATTTATAGATCTTTGTATTAAAGGAATCACGGCATCAAAATATTTATTGGTGTTATTTATAGAGTGCAGGCCATAAAGGCCTATTTTAATGGAACATATAAATTGAGTAGAGCTGTATCTTCCTGCTCTAATCCTGCATATTGACCCTTATCTTCGAACACATAAAACTAATGCTTTAGGTTCGTCTGCAGAGCATGTGATTTAAGATATGGCTAATATCTGGAGCTCCCACTGGTAGATCTGCTTTATCTCCAGGTCAAGGGAAGGGATGGAATGGCTTAAATGTATTTGTGATTTTTGACCCTCGTCATTATCTGGTTTGAAAAAGGTTGGTATATCGAACTAGAAGCAGTAGTTCTAACTTAAATAAAACTTAATTTGTCATAAGTAATTAAGTTTATCCAAGTAAATATGTGATTTTGTAAATTATGATAATTTAATGCAAAGTTGGCATTTTTAATGGACTTTCAATACAACTTTTAGAGCAACTTTGCATTAAAAGTGTCATTATTTACCGAATGACACTTCATGACAACTGTCATAAACATTCATAAAGACTCGTTCATGTTCATGACAGATGTTATGTCATGTTTTTGACAGTGTCATGTCAGTCTTATGCAAACCCCTTCAAATAAAGTGTTACCAAAACTACTATTACTTCAAAAATTATTGTTACTTTTTTTAAAATAAAAATACTTCCTGCCATACTGCCGTTGGTGGTAATTTTCAGTGTCAAACTGATTTCCAGCCGACGGAGGGCAGCAATGCTTCCTTCAGGCTGAATGTTTTTCTACAACACTGAGTTCCCAGGATTAGGACGCAGCTGTAAATGTGACAGGACATCATGTCCCGAACATTGTGTGCTTCTGTACAGTGTGCCACAACAAAAGACCGAGCCACATCGAACCCTATAAAGTCAGCCGTTAAACTAAGCAATGCATTCACTCCGGCACCTCAGTTCATCGGCGGATTGGATGTGTGAAATTATGTCTACTGGCTTCGTATCGAGGTCAGTCGCTGCAAACACTGTGTGTGCAAAACAACAATGTCTGCCATGTTTTAAAATCTTACCATGCAAAAGTACAATGCCTGTAAAAAGCATAGGCCCTTAGAAAGTTTTACCTTTTTATTGTGCTTAAAATTAGTCATGAGCAGCAAAATGTGACATTTTTGATAGAAAAAAAAAATTATGTAAAAAAAAACCTGATTTATACAAAATAATGAACATTAGATAAAAAAAATATATAACCTAAAATAAACCCTAGGTTTAGCTGGATGCTTCAGGTTTTTCTCTGGCTGGATGGTAAATGTTATCTGAAGCCGTCGCTCTATAATGGAAGCTCATTTTCCTCCATGGTTTTTAGTTTTTGCTGCATTTATTTTACCTTCTACCCAGGACATGAGTGGCCTTTTGGCATATTGTTCATTGCTCCATTCACTGACATGGGACCGTCATAATTTCGCCAAATAAATATATCACAAATCATTTTGTCATTTGTCATTTTGTCGACCCACTCTTCAGTTTTCTTTAAGGATATTGACCTAATCCAATGAATCCGGTCATCTCAAATTTTGCCACTTGAGCTGACCAGAGTTAGATATAAGTCAGTGCAGATAAATACAGCACAAGGGGAAGGAAATAAGAACATTAAGATTCTGTTCCTGGTTGTTTATATTTGTCTCTGCAATATTATTTATTCTCTTTTTTTGCACTACCTCTGAGAGTTGCTATTTTTTAAATTTCCTTTTACTGTCTTGCACAACGACAATAAAGAAATTCTGATCTGATTCAGAGGAGTGAAGGCTGCAAGTCAATGACTCGATGCAGACTGCTGGGTTTCCTTAGATAGAAAACCTTTGAAAGGATTTTTAATAATGAACTGAACTTACTGCATTGTTTGAGAACTAGGATTAAATGGAATGAATATTTTTTTTGTAAAGTGCCTCAAGGCAACATTTGTTGAATACTGGTGGTGTAGAAAAGAAAACTGAAATGAATTGAAAAGATTGCCTGGTTGCTTGAAAGGAAAATATAAAAACGTGGTACTCCGTTGAAATCATAAAGCACTGCAAGGTGAATCCATAGGAAATGAGACAAACTGTGCCATAAATGCAAACTTGTTTGGAGCGATAACTTGGTTTTTCCTGCCGTGTCAACCTTAAAAGAATAACCATCAACTAGGCCAGTCCAGGCTATGTGGAGCAAGCCACAGGGCATTTAAAGTTTGTTCTCAGATTAAAGGCAGGTGGATTAGGATTACTCAGATCCATGTGTGTCTGTGTACACTTCCAGCTGCCTCACAGGAGAAGAGAGGCCAGGAAGTGACGAGCGCTGGGATTAAAGCCCTGACTTGGGTCAAAGGACAGACCGACTGCACACACACACCCCCCCACACACACACACACACACACACACACACACACACACACACACACACGCAAACACACATGATGTCACAATCTGATGTTAAAAGAGAGCTGGTCATGAAATGTCAACAGTTCAACACAGTTCAGGTGTGAGTCTGAGCTGCTGTAATACAGAATACGACTTGGTCTGATACTAGCAGGAAGTTCTGGGATTCCATAAATAATATGGTAAACATATGAATTCAACAATTATAAAATATCTGCAAGGTTCTTCCAGCTGCGTGTTTTGCATAATGTCTTTTTTTTTTTTACATTTAAATATGTCAGATCTGTGATGAAGATCTTTATGGAAACACAAAGAGAAACAGAGAGACTAATCACATTTCAGTTCAATCTCATGAGCAGATCCCAGGTCTGCTTATTGACAGACGTGTGGAGACAGGAAACCTCTTAAATATGTTAAAGACTGCAAAAAGTAGGCTCACAGGAAATCTACAGGTCTGAAAACAAAAACCCAACCCAGCATTTCCCCGATCAACAGGAATTTAAGAGCAGTTGAGAAACTGACGTCTACAAAATAATTTTAATGCTTTTTGACTCCAGTAATCCACAGTGAGAGACCCACAAACAGAGAAAACACACAACAGTGGTTAGTCTTGCCAGTAGTGGACCAACCAAAATGACCCTGGCTACTGACCCAGGAGGTCACAAAGAACCCAGGATATTACATAAAGCTCTCAGCAGAATGTCTTTGAGGTGAGGTCAGAGGTCATGAAGCATTCATCCCTTAGGATAATTATTTTCCTATTTTTTTAAAAAATCAGTTATTATTAACAAAATCTGGCTTTTTGACAAAACAAATTACCAAAACAAAAAACTTTTGTCACTGATTTCTGCAAAAAATAATGACAATTTAATTGAAAAAAAAATGTGTATTTTAAAGCCTTTATTCAGCTCTTCCAGTCAGTATTTAGTATTTGCACCTCCAGCTGATGTGCAGTTGCCTTTGTCTAATATTAAAATGAGTTTGACGGGGGAAAAAAACACAAACAAAAGAAATCTGTAAGGCGCAAATCAATCCCTCAGCACTGCAGTTAAAATCTGCTAATAGTTTGGAGATAATTTTGTGTTTTGAAATAAAGACAGATATTCCAGAAAGGCTTTTCTGGAGGAACCTTCCTAAGACTGGATTCTGCTTACGTCACAGTGAACGGTCGGCGCCACGTGCCTTCCTGGAACAAGGCGGCGTCACAGCAGAACTGGGTCAGCCTGGTCTGAGCGAGACAGACACTCTGAGGACAGCTTGTCTGCGTGGTTCTAACCCGATGTTAAACTCCTCCACTCTGCAGCCTCGATTATAATGATCCTTTCAGAAACAAAAAGGCTCAGATTAGGAGAGCACATAAAAGTTTTTACATAATTCTGTGATTTTACTGCAAGGTCAGTCTTCAGTGAGCCTTCCCAAATGAAATATGTCTACATTATTTTCTTCTACGATTAAAGTCAGATCTATGTCTTGTAGGTCTATCTTAGTCAGATCTGTATCTTGAAGATTTCATGTCTTCCCCATTCCCCTACCAAATGCACAGGATAGGTTTTTTTCTCTATCCACTCTGAATCTCTGATGAGGAGTTCATGGAGAGTTCACACAGTTCACATAGGGGTCGCATAAAAACACAGCAGACCTGACAATAGAAGATTCTCTGTGTAGTCATCAGTATCTCCTCATGGATATGCTGAGGCTGAGCACTAACACATTTTTATATTCATCGCTGAAATGATCTGTTTAAAATTGATATATTTTAACATTTTGCTTAAAATGAACTAAAATAACAGACAGACAGATAGCTTACAGAAGCTGATTTTAGGCCAAATGTTGTAAACGGACTATTTCTATGAATGGAGCTCAAAACACACAGCAGGAAAAAATCATTCAGAAGAATAACTCTATTGCTCTAAACCGTTGCCTTACTTTACGTTTTCAAAGAGGAAATCTTTAAATATTCACTCCAAATTACTTCCATGTCCAAGCTTTTTGAGCCACCCTGTCAGCCAAAACTTGACCACCAGAGCAGGCTAGTTTTTGTCCTGTCCATTGGCATGTCTAGGAATGGCTCTAGCACTTTAGCTCTAGATATTAACCTCGCAGACCTTAAAACTGAAGACATTTTTGAAATTCTCATCATTAAAACACTAATAAAGCCTTTTTAGTCAATCAAAATGTTTTGTAATAAACACAAGCAAGTTTTTACCTGACGTTTCAGGGTAACGTTAGCTAGCTAGTCTGCTGGCTAGGTGAGCTCTGCCCAGAGTAGATTATGAAGGGACAAAGTAGAACATGCAAAGAGAGCATTATTAGGATTCATGTGAAAAGGTGACATTATCTATTTTAGCAACCATAAAAATCGAAAGCAGCATCAGTTACATCTTGGACTTCTTCCCTTTCACAAAATGACTCATTAAAACATACTTGAAACACCTTGATACCGTCAGAGTGCAGTGTTCGAGAGCAGATAAAGGAACTGATCAATAAGTCTTTTATGAGAAGCTGAGGCCTGAACAGAAAGGCAGAAGCCATTAGGCTCATTAAAGATTACTCAACTGCATCAAACAGGACGCCGAGCATATTGTTTTGGCTTCCTACATGTCCACACTGACAAGAAAGATCACAAAGACTTCACGCATTAGACAGCATATGGTTGAAAGGACAGAATCTAATGGAAAACGTGATGATCAATAAGACAAAGAAAAACAAATATATTTCAGGAATCAATATGCTGAGCCCATGTGTGGAGCTCAAAATGTTAGATATTTACAGCTTTTTTTTTTTTTATTATTGTTTACTTGTCACTTCTCCCAGCACCCACACACTCCTGACATTTTGTCTTGCTCATCTCAGTTCTCCATTCAAAATTAGTATTTCAATATTTTATGATGAATCTGTTCACTGGAGTCCAGCTTACGTCAGTCAGTTTACATTTATTTTAGTTTTTATCTGATTAGATTCAGTGATCATATATTTTTGCGTAGACATTGTATTTTTCTGAATTACATTTTTTTAGTATGCTATTAAGCTAAGATTATACTAAAAATGTAAAATGAATACATTTTTTAAAACATGCTTGGTATTTTTTTTTAAATGTATTTTTATACACTTTCTAAAAGTATATTTTTTCTAAAATATACTTTAAATTCCAATTAAATATATTACTAAAGTTATACTTTGGATAATCATTTTTAAAATACATTCAAATACATGTATATTTTAAATGTACGTTGTAATGTAATGGAAAATTTTGTAATGTGCTCCTCACTTCTCTCCTGCTTTAGGCATTTCTGCATAGTCTTATCATTAGATTGGTCAAGCTGCTCTCAAGACTTACAGTATGCAATGTCATATAACAGCAGGGGAAAGCTCCTTGATCCTGGAGACTATCTAAAGTGTTACTTCCCAAACGTAGAACTTATCTGCCCTCTTTAGCATCAAAGAACAACCCCCTATCTTTAACAATAGATAAATGGCAAGACCATCTGTGTTGGGCTCCACAGAATCCCTGGCACATCACAATCAGGGATCCACACCTCTAGTCCAATCAAATCTCTCTTCTCTGACCAGAACCTATAAAAGGAAGCCAGATCCACTGTTTGACTCTGTACTTTTGTTCTCACCTTGCAAGGTTTTAATACATTTCTTATTTTCTTCTCATTCAGACTCTTGTTAAAGTAATTTTTCCACAACACAGAGGTTCTACAGCAAAAACACTAAACATGTCCTTAATACTAAATATAGAAGTTATCTTCAGTTTCACATTTCTCCGAATATGATCTGTTTTAATTAAAACACGGAGGCTATATTTACCCAATCCTTTTTCAGATGTAAATTCTATCAGTGAATGGCATTAGCTGCAGTTCACACTCCAGACCAGATGGTGGCGGTAATGTACGGTGCCCTTTAGGGGTTCATGGAGAAAAAATATTCTTTTGCGTTACCTCTCAAAACTTCTGCGTTCCCTCACAATATGCTTACTGCAATATTTGCTGGTCTATTTTGTATACAGTCACAAATGTCAATTTAAAATTTCAAATGTATACACATTTAAAGAGCCTCAGTGTTTTCTCTTAACTCTTTGGTGCAAAAAAAAAACTGATTGAAAATCGATTTATTCACTGCATGTTTATGTCTGTTTGCATAGTTGAGATGGAACTGAACATGAAAACATTCATTTAAAGCCTTCAGACAACCAACACAAAAGAGACACAATCAAAACTGTCAGATGACTTATTACCCCGTGAAAATAACTCAGAAATGATCCAAATAGTGTGGAAGTATTTTTTATTTATTATTTATTTCCTTTTTACGGGAAGTTTCTGTTTATATCGTAGGTTTGTGATGCATTTCTATCCTAAAGAAAAAGATAAAACTTCAGAAACTTCACAACGAGATATTATCATAGGTAACCATATAGCAGAAAGTGCAATAGACACATAAGAAAGCCTTACAGTATTCTTGCGAGAGAACGCAAAACCTATTGCGATGTAACGCATATGTTTGCTAGAAAACACAAATGAAAAATAAATTCCCCATGTCCCAAAGAGGGCTGCGTAGATTCGCAAACAAAAACAGAATCGCAAGCAAAAGTTGGAGAAGCGCAACCAAAAAAGAAAAGAAAATCGCAACCAAAGATTTATGACACGCGCAAATAAAAGTTTATATTTTGCAAATAACTTTTTAACTTCATGAGACAAAAATTNGGGGAAAAAAACACAAACAAAAGAAATCTGTAAGGCACAAATCAATCCCTCAGCACTGCAGTTAAAATCTGCTAATAGTTTGGAGATAATTTTGTGTTTTGAAATAAAGACAGATATTCCAGAAAGGCTTTTCTGGAGGAACCTTCCTAAGACTGGATTCTGCTTACGTCACAGTGAACGGTCGGCGCCACGTGCCTTCCTGGAACAAGGCGGCGTCACAGCAGAACTGGGTCAGCCTGGTCTGAGCGACACAGACACTCTGAGGACAGCTTGTCTGCGTGGTTCTAACCCGATGTTAAACTCCTCCACTCTGCAGCCTCGATTATAATGATCCTTTCAGAAACAAAAAGGCTCAGATTAGGAGAGCACATAAAAGATTTTACATAATTCTGTGATTTTACTGCAAGGTCAGTCTTCAGTGAGCCTTCCCAAATGAAATATGTCTACATTATTTTCTTCTGCGATTAAAGTCAGATCTATGTCTTGTAGGTCTATCTTAGTCAGATCTGTATCTTGAAGATTTCATGTCTTCCCCATTCCCCTACCAAATGCACAGGATAGGTTTTTTTCTCTATCCACTCTGAATCTCTGATGAGGAGTTCATGGAGAGTTCACACAGTTCACATAGGGGTCGCATAAAAACACAGCAGACCTGACAATAGAAGATTCTCTGTGTAGTCATCAGTATCTCCTCATGGATATGCTGAGGCTGAGCACTAACACATTTTTATATTCATCGCTGAAATGATCTGTTTAAAATTGATATATTTTAACATTTTGCTTAAAATGAACTAAAATAACAGACAGACAGATAGCTTACAGAAGCTGATTTTAGGCCAAATGTTGTAAACAGACTATTTCTATGAATGGAGCTCAAAACACACAGCAGGAAAAAATCATTCAGAAGAATAACTCTATTGCTCTAAACCGTTGCCTTACTTTACGTTTTCAAAGAGGAAATCTTTAAATATTCACTCCAAATTACTTCCATGTCCAAGCTTTTTGAGCCACCCTGTCAGCCAAAACTTGACCACCAGAGCAGGTTAGTTTTTGTCCTGTCCATTGGCATGTCTAGGAATGGCTCTAGCACTTTAGCTCTAGATATTAACCTCGCAGACCTTAAAACTGAAGACATTTTTGAAATTCTCATCATTAAAACACTAATAAAGCCTTTTTAGTCAATCAAAAATGTTTTGTAATAAACAACTAGCAAGTTTTTACCCGACGTTTCAGGGTAACGTTAGCTAGCTAGTCTGCTGGCTAGGTGAGCTCTGCCCAGAGTAGATTATGAAGGGACAAAGTAGAACATGCAAAGACAGCATTATTAGGATTCATGTGAAAAGGTGACATTATCTATTTTAGCAACCATAAAAATCGAAAGCAGCATCAGTTACATCTCGGACTTCTTCCCTTTCACAAAATGACTCATTAAAACATACTTGAAACACCTTGATACCGTCAGAGTGCAGTGTTCGAGAGCAGATAAAGGAACTGATCAATAAGTCTTTTATGAGAAGCTGAGGCCTGAACAGAAAGGCAGAAGCCATTAGGCTCATTAAAGATTACTCAACTGCATCAAACAGGACGCCGAGCATATTGTTTTGGCTTCCTACATGTCCACACTGACAAGAAAGATCACAAAGTCTTCACGCATTAGACGGCATATGGTTGAAAGGACAGAATCTAATGGAAAACGTGATGATCAATAAGACAAAGAAAAACAAATATATTTCAGGAATCAATATGCTGAGCCCATGTGTGGAGCTCAAAATGTTAGATATTTACAGCTTTTTTTTTTTTTATTATTGTTTACTTGTCACTTCTCCCAGCACCCACACACTCCTGACATTTTGTCTTGCTCATCTCAGTTCTCCATTCAAAATTAGTATTTCAATATTTTATGATGAATCTGTTCACTGGAGTCCAGCTTACGTCAGTCAGTTTACATTTATTTTAGTTTTTATCTGATTAGATTCAGTGATCATATATTTTTGCGTAGACATTGTATTTTTCTGAATTACATTTTTTTAGTATGCTATTAAGCTAAGATTATACTAAAAATGTAAAATGAATACATTTTTTAAAACATGCTTGGTATTTTTTTTTAAATGTATTTTTATACACTTTCTAAAAGTATATTTTTTCTAAAATATACTTTAAATTCCAATTAAATATATTACTAAAGTTATACTTTGGATAATCATTTTTAAAATACATTCAAATACATGTATATTTTAAATGTACGTTGTAATGTAATGGAAAATTTTGTAATGTGCTCCTCACTTCTCTCCTGCTTTAGGCATTTCTGCATAGTCTTATCATTAGATTGGTCAAGCTGCTCTCAAGACTTACAGTATGCAATGTCATATAACAGCAGGGGAAAGCTCCTTGATCCTGGAGACTATCTAAAGTGTTACTTCCCAAACGTAGAACTTATCTGCCCTCTTTAGCATCAAAGAACAACCCCCTATCTTTAACAATAGATAAATGGCAAGACCATCTGTGTTGGGCTCCACAGAATCCCTGGCACATCACAATCAGGGATCCACACCTCTAGTCCAATCAAATCTCTCTTCTCTGACCAGAACCTATAAAAAGAAGCCAGATTCACTGTTTGACTCTGTACTTTTGTTCTCACCTTGCAAGGTTTTAATACATTTCTTATTTTCTTCTCATTCAGACTCTTGTTAAAGTAATTTTTCCACAACACAGAGGTTCTACAGCAAAAACACTAAACATGTCCTTAATACTAAATATAGAAGTTATCTTCAATTTCACATTTCTCCGAATATGATCTGTTTTAATTAAAACACGGAGGCTATATTTACCCAATCCTTTTTCAGATGTAAATTCTATCAGTGAATGGCATTAGCTGCAGTTCACACTCCAGACCAGATGGTGGCGGTAATGTACGGTGCCCTTTAGGGGTTCATGGAGAAAAAATATTCTTTTGCGTTACCTCTCAAAACTTCTGCGTTCCCTCACAATATGCTTACTGCAATTTTTGCTGGTCTGTTTTGTATACAGTCACAAATGTCAATTTAAAATTTCAAATGTATACACATTTAAAGAGCCTCAGTGTTTTCTCTTAACTCTTTGGTGCAAAAAAAAAACTGATTGAAAATCGATTTATTCACTGCATGTTTATGTCTGTTTGCATAGTTGAGATGGAACTGAACATGAAAACATTCATTTAAAGCGTTCAGACAACCAACACAAAAGAGACACAATCAAAACTGTCAGATGACTTATTACCCCGTGAAAATAACTCAGAAATGATCCAAATAGTGTGGAAGTATTTTTTATTTATTATTTATTTCCTTTTTACGGGAAGTTTCTGTTTATATCGTAGGTTTGTGATGCATTTCTATCCTAAAGAAAAAGATAAAACTTCAGAAACTTCACAACGAGATATTATCATAGGTAACCATATAGCAGAAAGTGCAATAGACACATAAGAAAGCCTTAC
Source organism: Poecilia formosa (assembly GCF_000485575.1). Taxonomy (NCBI): domain Eukaryota; kingdom Metazoa; phylum Chordata; class Actinopteri; order Cyprinodontiformes; family Poeciliidae; genus Poecilia; species Poecilia formosa. The sequence continues at coordinate 425,269 of NW_006800316.1, read as the reverse complement.
AGTATTCTTGCGAGAGAACGCAAAACCTATTGCGATGTAACGCATATGTTTGCTAGAAAACACAAATGAAAAATAAATTCCCCATGTCCCAAAGAGGGCTGCGTAGATTCGCAAACAAAAACAGAATCGCAAGCAAAAAAGAAAAGAAAATCGCAACCAAAGATTTATGACACGCGCAAATAAAAGTTTATATTTTGCAAATAACTTTTTAACTTCATGAGACAAAAATTAGAGATTTTAATTAAAAAAATTTTTAAAAAGAATTTTTTTGGTTTTTAAAAAAATCATTACAGTTCTAAAAGTTTTGATCACAATTTTATTTATTTTTTTATTAGATTCGGGTTTTTTGATTGAATAATTGTGATTACTGTTTAAATTTTACCTTTAATAACAAAAAAAATAGTGCAATCAGTAATACTTTTAGAACAAATTGATATAAGTAATGATTTCCTGGTTAATGTCAAGATGTCATAACAACGACATTTTGAATAATGTCAACTTTGTATTAAAAGTGTCATAATTTACCGAATGACGCTTTATGACAACAGTCATAAATATTCATGAAGGCTTATTCATGTTCATGACAGGTGTTTATGACAGTGTCATGACAGTCTTATTCACCCCCCTTCAAATAAAGTGTTACCTAATATTTTCTAAACATTTAAATGCAACCAGAACGATTGGTGGAATCTGGAAAAGATCTTCCATTTGCATTTGAAAACAATTTCCAGACTACAGGATGGATTTAGCTTGAAGCGATCAAAGGCCATCTGGTATTTCTAGGCAGATAAAACTTAATTAATCCAGCAGGAATTCAACCTCCTGTTGCTTGAAAACACACAGCTGGTCACAGTCGCTGTAAAACAAACTAATCTTCTGCTTGCCAGACTAGGATGTCATCACCGAATCACACACCGACTTCCACGAATTCACATTTTAAGCTTTTATTTGCAGAAAAGTTGTCAAAGATATTTACAGCAAAATAACAGATGTTTTCCTCAAACATCTAATGGCTCCTGCCAGCTTTATTAACAACAAAAAAGTTGCTATTTTACACCTGAAAGACAATTCTGTACACACTAAAACATGGAAAGAGTTCAAGATATCATCCACAAGAGTTCGAGGAGGGTGTGGCTCTGTGCAGCATTTACAGTGAGGCAATTAAATCTTTTGTTGCATAGTGTTCAAGTGAAGTTATCAATATTCTGCAACAAAGGTACATGGAAAAACAGCAGCAGAGAAAGTGAGCACAAACTGTGACATGAACTATGACTTTTCACTGCGTTTGGTGGCTATAAAGATGAAACACAAAACAGAGGACAGAATTAACACCTTACAGGTTAAAAAAAAATGCTCCATTATATCGTAGAACTGAAACCTTCACAGTTTGATGTTTGGTACCCTTTAACATCTACAGCTCCGGTAAGAGTTGGACATTTCATTTTACTACCAGATGTCATTTAATTTCACACACTGAATATTTAATGCAGAACCAGCTGCTGCCATTTTGACCACACAAGTTACTGAGAGCAAACACACAGTTAGAGCTGAGCAGGAAAACATGACCCGCCATGCTGAATTAAAAGCTGCAGTATATAACTTTTATTTTAAAAAAAATGTTACATATCTGTTGAAACTGTCACCAAGTCGCGATAGTGTAATACGAGATCATCTGTGGAGGGACAAAAAACAATTAAAGTTTCCCTGCCTTCTCCCAATGCTAACTAGAAACAACTAATCAGAACCTGAAGACCGGTGTTAGCGCCATCAATCAACAGCTTCTCCCCATTAGCAGAGCCTCCTGTGAATGCTAAGACTTGTTAGCATAGCCACCAATGACGGCGGATAAAAGGTTTTATTGTACCGGTTAGTTATTTTCCCGCCATTAGACCCTCCTCGTGGCTCTGATTGGTCGCTTTTGGTCGGCATTTCTTCAGGCGGCAACAGCAGCACAGGAAGGAGGTGGAGGAGATCAATCTTTTAACAGACTGTCTCATAACATACTTTCACGACATGGTGACAGTTTTAAATGCATATTAAAAATATTTTTATGAGTTACATACTGCAACTTTTATGTAATTCATTTGCTGTTCTCAACAATCTGAGCTTATAGACTTAACTACGGTACATTCTGGATCAGTCATTGACTTTGGCCCACTGAAGCTTTCCCAATAACTACAGAAGCCTTTCAAAACAAAAGCAGCCTTCTCAGACTTCCATGCAGAATTAATCTACATATGATTTTCAATCTTCCTGTCGATCTCATGCCAGTCTGAGCATCCAGATGTACCCAGAAGGGAGTTAAATACCACCGTCTGCCTTTAGATAAAGTCCTGGTAAAAACCCTTATTGGAGCCTTAGTTTTTAAATGAACATACTGTGGCTCATAGGTGAGATGTACATTTAGTCAAAACTCTGGGAAAAAGACAGGTGTTGGCTTCCAGCCAGAACCACAGAAGGAAGAATAAGACACTATGAGGTAAGATGCTTTCCTACTCAGCCACTGTGCATCCTATCCTCACACCTAAGACGTTACTACAGACAGTTGAGGGTGACGAGTGTTAAGCACGAGGTAGGATCACGCTACAGAAGAACTAGAACAAGTCTCAGAACTGCTGTGGCTGCAGAGCCAAGTCACTGAAGGACACTCGTGTCCCAAAGAGAGGCTGGTGACATTTCATGCTCTCTCTCTCTCTGTGTAGGCTGTTTGTTCAGTCGTATTTCCCTGGAAGTCCTTCAAGCTCTGGATTTTTCATTTGCCTTTAGGGCTCTATAGCAGACAAGTCCAACCGTTGATTTCCTGTCTAACCAGTCAGCAGGCTACAACCGAAAGAGTTCAAATCACTTCAATAAGAAGGAGCCAGAGAAAAGGACGAGTGTCTCCATGTGCCTTTGGGATCATTCTCAGATGGTACAGCTTCCAATTTCCTGAAGAAACCCCTAAATGGCAGCGGACAGTGAAATATTTAAAGACTCAATACTGCTCACGTTGTAAAAGCTACAAAGTAACCCACTTCACACCATCCAAACCCATTACAAGCTTGAAAATATAAAAGGTGCAATGCTGGAAATGGCTGAAATCTGCACAGTTTCTAATGTATATTGAGGTTTTCTGTCAGCCTGTCCAAAATGCCACACTCAACCTCAACAAAAAAAAACATTCAGTTGCCAAAACATCTGCTAGCGCTGGAAAAAAATAATCAGAAACCGATTCCTTGGTCAAGAAGAACTCTTATGGCAAAGAAAAACCGTGTGCACTTGGTCCATGAGGGGCTCTTTGGTTGAAACAGGAAGTAATGCCCATTAAGACGAGTTTAAACTCTCTTGTTTGGTTACACCTGCACAGGTTGAAAGGCCTGATATGACGAGTTCATCTCAACTCTGAAAACCCATTAGATTTTCATCCTTCTACTTCTGGAATGTGGCGCAGATCATTAGCAGCACACATCGCTGTCGTTCTCTGTATTTCAGCTTCTGGGAGATTTTTCTGATTCCTAATTGCACCTCAGTGTTGAACTCCAAGAGACCCCTCACCGTCTCCTCTGATATCATACCCGCTTGATGAATCATTCAAAAAGTGTCACAACATTAGAAACAAAAGTGTTTGCACATTTTGCTAGCCTGAAACTTCACAAGTTCGCAGACTTCTCAGGTTCCCATCTCGGTTCAGAACCTTCAGGATGGATTCTCCCGCAGATCCAGTCGACTCGGGGGTGAATCTTCTTAAAGGCACAGGGATGTTTGAGGGTAGCAGTCATCTGTTCTTCAGAGTTATTACTCCCACGAATGCTTTAATCAGTGAGAACACAGCTAACCTGCCTCATAGTTCAATACAGTACAAAAGTTAAGGAAGAACAAACCCATAAAACAAACTAGATTACAAAATGAAAGCTGCTTTCTGATCCAGCCAGCACTCTGACTTCACTCTGACATTGTCCATCTCCCCAGTAAGCTAATAGAAAATAAAAATGAGATTGTAACGAGTTTATTTGCATATTTTTCTGCCCCAGAGGTTTGGAATAATGCTCCAGTTTGTCTTGCAGCCTCAGTTCTAGATCATGAGTCTTCACATTTCAGGTTGTCAGTCCTTTTTCCTTCCCCGTCCACCGCCATGGAGACGACAAGTCTGCAGAGAAACAGAGTGAAGAGGTCAGAAAGAGGCGACGACACACACAGTTACTTTTTCAGGCTGTCAGTTCCTGCTGTCAAAGAATCTGTTTATGATGGAAGAAACCCAACTTTTACAATCCACCTTCAGCTTTGCTTTGTCTCATTCAGTATCCGAAACCATAGTTAAATTTTTATTCCTCAAAGCCTTGAGCTCTGTGAGTTTACTCAGCAAAAATCTTCTCTCTTTTTTGACAAGCAGAGAGGTTTCCCTCTAATGTGGTAAAAAGTGGTTTTAAATGATGCTTCAATATCCGTCTTTGGTTTCCTTTTTACCCTTTGCAGTTATTCAAAATCAAAACTGAACAAGGATGCGACGTCAAAACAAGGTTGCTCGAGTATTATCCTGCAGAGGAGCAGCAGTAGGAAATGACGACCTCAGGAAGGAGCAGCTCCACTGGAATCACCTTCCTGGACAAATGTCCTGTTTTCTGTTCATTGAACCGATAATGTTGGGATTTGCTGTAGGTTCAACTAAAGAAACTGCCACACCTTGTGCATTTAGGATTTGTTTAGACGTTTAATATTTAAAATTGTAATATCTGGTTTACATTTCAAGAACTGGTTTTGGTTCTGGTATAGGGTGAGATAATATCCATCAACCACAATAGTCTGTCCAGTTATCCAGCTATAATTTTTGTGTATATATTTAGTCCTGTGGCACAGTCATTTTAGAAAACCCTACATATTCAAAGGCAAGCTCCATGTTGTTTATTTTGAGCCCTATAAAAGAAATAATTCATATCACACCCCTTGGTAGGTGAAAAAGGTACAAAAACAATATGTATATAGATCCACTTATATATAAATATACAGTAATATATGTACAGCAAAAATAAGACAGCTGTGTTTCCATTGGCCTTAAAATTACAAAAATTAGAATAGCAAAAGTAAATTGTTTAATGGCTACAGTTTCAACAGAACACGTTTCTCAAAAGTTTTTGCATTAGAACGAAGTGATTTTTTCAGCTGTATCAAAAGTAGCTTATTTTGTAAAAGTGCAATGGAAGCACTTTTTTTTTTAAATCACAAGTCATGTGATCAACAACCGGATATTGTCACTGGCGCAAACCATGAAGACAACAACAGGAAATAGTTGGAACATCATGGCAGGGTTTTTATTTCGTGAACAAACTTATTCACATGTTATTTTAATTGTGTTTGTTGTTTAATTACAACCCCACAATTATGAAATTGTGGGGGGTTTTAGCGGAATGTCAACAAAGTTTTGGACTTCATGCTCCATGAAGACCATGGACTTCATGCTCCTCATTAGCATTGTGAGAGCTGATCTGTGTTGTTCTCAGTTGATGTTCGGGCAAAACTTTCAAACCATGGTTTCACAAAACATAAACAGATTTAGGTTTGATATCTCCAGAACATCTCCAAAGATGATGTTGCTGGACAACAGACTGACTGGCAGAGAAAATTGTCAAATACATCTAAAGATATAGATGAAACATCAACTTACATATAAAGAGATTTCAATATTCCAGAGTAAAATCATCTACATTTTCATGTGAAATTATTTTCTGAAACTTCTTGGTATAGACTTTTTTTTTTAAACAAACATTCAGCTTACATAAATTTGTTGCATGCATAGGCCACATATCTAATAAGTAGTTTAGAATGGTCCTAACCAACTGTACAAGTATTGGCACCATATATCACCAAAATGCTAAATCCATCATGTACCATATATCAATCATCATGTATGTATCATCCATCATGTTAGTATGTGTGGAATCAAACAGGATATGTGGCCATGCTTGAACAGAAGGGAAGAAGACCAAGTGTTATTGTGGGGTAGAGTCTCAGCCGCAGTTTGTTCCTGGAGGGAATCTTGCTGAACCTGCGTCCATGTTGGGTTCAGCGCTCGGCTCTAAGAATAGCCCAGCGGCCGACATGCAGCGGCTTGTTCCCCTTTTACAGGTTGCATAACAGCAGTGCACATGTTAGGAACACAAGCTCAGCAGGAGGCATGCGAGCTGGAGAGCCTCAACCAAAACTACAGCATCCACTCCGTACTGCTGACTCAGGATTTCTAGTCTAACACCTCTAAATGTGCGCTTAGTTTTTGTTTAAATCTGTCAATAGAGAAAAAAAACACACAGAGTGCACACAAGCAACCCAGATACTAAAAATCTAATTTGAGGATATATTATAATACATCAACTTTTGGCTTAGTTCACTTCTTCCCAACAGAAAAACAAGACTGTCTCCATTTGACCGTAAGTTTCAGCAGCAATTAAAAGAGCTTCAGGAACATTTTGATTATTTTAGGTGAACACTAGTCACGATCTGATCGCCTGCAAAGAGTTCTTCAGTAAGTATCAACAAGATCAGCATTGTCAGATGTTCTCAGAGTACTGTCTCTTTCCTCCAATAAACTGGTCCTGCTCATGTCTGAAACTAATGCCTGACCTGACCAGTTCTGATGTAATGTTTCAAATGTCTTTTGCTTAATTGCAAGAAGAAATGATTGGAGAACAACCAAAGAAGCCCAAATAAGAAAAAGTGGAAGAGAACATTTGCAAAAATAGTATTCCCTCTTATCTGCGTTTAAATTTGCTTATGACGATGCTCTGCATCACCAGCCTTTCAATGGTATGAAGCCAAGTTTACATCATCAGCAGTTTCATAGAAATGCTGATGGAATGTGTTTATTTGCATGTTTTACCACCTCAAAACAACAGAGAGCCAGCAGGAATGCCAACACTCCCTCACTAATGGAAATGAAGGGAACTATTAGCATCATTAGCACACAAATAAGAGGCTTTCAAATGAAAAGCAGATGTTCCAGTTCATCTCGCAATTCAAGTGCACTTCACAGCTTAAAGTCCTGATCTAAAGGCTGCGTCTCCACGAGACCGCTGTCTGGAAAATGCTGGTATTTTCGGATGTTGATTGGGGAAAAGCTCCATGTTGAGACCATTGAGACGCCTCAAGTCAGCTGTATTGTTCATGCCAAGCCGCTAAATGGTGCTATGATTTTTGCACATCATTGAACATGCATGAACTTTTAACTCTTAGCTTCCATTTCACTCGCTTCCACTTCATCGTAAACAGCAACCCATCCAACCAAGCAACACAGATCTATTCTACAGCAGGGACTGTGTTAAACTCAACAGGTTAAGTAGTAGAGCAGAGCACAATGCTGTCTGCCATTGTTTTTGTTATCTACCTATGCATGTGCAGAATGAACCCTGCAATCATTCATTCTGCGCCTGGGCGCTTTCACGCCTGCAGACGCCTCCGTGGGGGATCTGGTTTCAAAACGATCCGGCGTGAAAGACGTCTAAACAACTAGATCACAACAAAACTGTTACACTTTCACTCAAAATTAAATTTTTATTGCACTGGGAAAATCTCATCCATCCATCCATCCATCCATCCATTTTCTTCTGCTGATCAGGGGTCGGGTCGCGGGGGAAGCAGCCCAAGTAGAGAAAACAGATTGATTGAAAAGTCAAGCCTTTTGACTGAGCTCTTTCTTCACCATGACAGAACATTGCAGCGCCTGCTTTACTACAGACGCGGCTCCAATTTTCATTCATTCATTTGTGAACAAGATCCTGAGATACTTGAACTATTCCACTTGGAGCAGGACCTCTTCCCCGAACCAGAACAGATACTCTACCCTTTTCATTCTCACAATGTCAAATTATGACTGTCGCCATCTTACGTCATACCTGGGTTTTGAAGTAATATTCATGTTGTAATATTTACAAAATGTAGATCTTCTTGGCAGAAAAATGCAACTAAGTTTTATATAAGTGTAAGTAAAACCAGGCAATAAGTGCTGAGTCACTTATTTCTTAACTATAACAAAAGAAAAAAAAAATCTGATTATCCCATTAAATTTTTAGGGCACAAACATCCGCAAAAACAGTCTAGCTTAATTTTTTTTTTTTAGCGGAACATTAAAAGCATGAAAATATACAATAATTTTTCCAGTTTAAACACTCAGCAAAGACACAGGTCTTCCAAATCCCTCCTTATTTCAGCAGATGCTGCCAGCTCCCCTTTTCATCAATTATTTACACCTAGAGAGACGGCTATCCTGCTTTATTATTCACAAAATGATCCCATTAACATCACAAAGGCAGGACAATACAACCACACAAAGCATGTGACGGATCCGTTCGACTTAAAGGGGATTGAGACGTGTAAACCAATTAGATCCAACACAGTCACCATGAATGAGGACAGCAGACTGGAAAAGATGTGGACAAATGTTATTCTAAAGCGTAGTCACGGTTATGCCTCTACTATCCATGAGCTGTACATTTTTATGGAGAAAGAAGAGATAATAGATCACATTTCTGACCAGGCTTGATTTAAGTCTGATTCATTTTACCACAACTTATAACGCTATAGATTTAGAAATCTATTTTTCTGAGTTTTCTGCTCAATTCTGTTAAACGTCTTGATAAACAAAAACACAGTGAGGTGTTTTAGTCGACCAGTTATGCAACAGCTCGCTTGTGTAACTGGCTCTGAATTCCAGAAAAAAAAATTTTTTAACAGCCTCCGTAAACGTCTTGTAAACCCAGACGTTTACAAGCATCCTATGGGCACAAACGTAATGGACACTCCCAGATCTCAGGAAGGTGCCTCCCTCTGGTTCCCCAAATGCTGTTCAGAACATGTTGTACAGCACAGCGTCCTTCAGAGGAGTACTATCAGAAAGTCTGAATTATCTGAATCCAGTATTTAAATGCTTTTGAGCATTAAACTGCGAAGCAGCAAAGCCTTGGAGGCATTGGCATATGCATTAGAACCACTCTGGGTGTTGAAATGCCTCAACTTGTAGAACGATTGTCAGTGCTGTCAGTTAAACAAAAAAAGTTTTTGATTCCTGAAGTAATGAGTATACACAGAGGAAGAGAGGCGCTGTCAGAGCTCTGGCCTGTTTAAGAGAGGCGTAAGCCTGGCACGCAGCGAGAGGACAAAATGTTCCCGACCAAAGCCTCCATAAGCCTTGAACCAGCAGCACTCGCTGTCCAGCAGAGGAATCAGATGGCAGTTTGAGGACTGGTCAGATGGACGTCAAAGTAAAAACATGCACATGATTTTCAATATTCTGATTTCACCTAAAGGCAGCTCTATAAATGACTTTTTCATTGTAAGAGGACTTTAAAAGCCCCAAACACAGTAAAACACAAATATTAGTTACCGATGGGGAATATTCGATTCATTTAATGACTCCAGGACCTCAGTGTTTAAAATTCTTCAAGGCAAATGGTCTGAACTGAAGGTCCATTAAACTGTTTAGCCATTTATCTCGCTGTGTTCCACCCGGATAATGGTTTGTACAGCTGAACGCTCTCACTTCCAGTGCTAAGTGCTGTTAGCATCTGTGCAGGGAGGCGGCGGGGGACAGAAGGAACTGCCACCAAGAAAGAGACAAAATCTGCCAACAGTGTGGGATCACTTTAAATAGAAAAGGTTACACAGCTCTGTGTGTGCACTGCAGAGCAGAACTGGTGTTTCACATCAGCTTGACCTCCGACCTCAGCAGGAAACATCCACCACATGCATGGAGTTCACTGGTGGCTGCTGGGATCTGATATGTAATAAGAAGATACTTCTAGGCCAACATTACATGTTGAACAAAAAGAGAAATTACCTGAAAAACATAAGTGCATAGTAATGAACGCACTTCCCAGTAGATGACATTTTTCTTTAAATATGCCTTTTTTGTAATATTAATTTTCTGAGACATTGAATTTTGAGTTTGTCACCTGTAAACCATGATCATTGAGATTACATGAAAATGGCCAGAGAGGATGAATGAATAATATACAAGTTTTATAACTTTTTCACAGTATTCTCATGTTCTGAGCCGCATAGTGAAAAAGGAGCTGAAAAAGTGATTTGCTTATAAAATTTATCATGAAAAAAACCCAAAAAACTAAACCTATCATATTTTCTGGTAATAGGATTAATAATAATGCAAAGTTTTAAATAAATGGAGTTGAAATTGATAGTTTATCAGAAAATCTTTAAGGGATCATTCTAGACAACAAACTCAGTTAGAAGCCTCATATTGAATATATTAAATGCAATTGTTGTAACTATTGGAATGTTGTTTAAAATTAAAGATTTAATAAATGTTAAAGGCTGAATGTTGTACACTCCTCATTGGTTATGCCCCATTTGTCATATTGCTCAGACGTTTGGGTAAATGCAAGTACAACAACCATTGGTATATTAGTTAAGTTACAAAAAATAGCTTTTAGGTTTATTTATAAATGGTATATTGTGAACCAACTAACTAACTTTTTATTCAAAGTAATACTTTTAAATGTAAAGACAATGTACATATAAAAACACTGGAAATACTGGTATAAAGCTTTGAACAAAACTCTTCCTTCAGATTCTCAGAAATCATTTAAGTTAAGAGAGAATAAATATAATTTGCGAGGTTTGTTAGAGAAAAAAAAAGAGTTAAGGTTTAGATGTGTTGCAGTTATTGGCGTGAAACTGTGGAATGAATTGAATGATGATTTTTAATTATGCCCTTTCTTTAAAAGAGCCTTAAGGTATAAAATGATAAAAGCTTATTCTGTTATGTAGATGTTTATATGTATTGTGTAACCATGCATGCAAGTACTGGATGTGTATTTTTGTAAATACATGCATATTTAAATATAAATGTGTATATGCATATACACACTGTATTTATGCATATTATTTCGACTTTATCCTCATGATTTAATTCTTTAAAATGTTCTTTGTGTGACTGAGTGGTAGATTCTGCATAATACAAGAGAAATAAAACCAGGCTTGTTGTTCCATCACGCCTCGCAGGTTTAGCTGTGTTCATCCTACCGTTGTCAGCTCGCTTCAGTTTAGCAGCTGCAGACACGAACACCCCAGTAGCAGGTCCAACAGCCACTCCCCTCCCCTTCTTTCCAACACTAATCACTAATCCTTCTTTCCAACAGATGACAGCTTTATCAACTGAACCAGAGCTAGTCTGTTGCGTAACCGTCTATCCCATCGTGCCACAAGAGAACGAGGCCAATCGGAGGCAGCAAGGAAACATCCTGATTGCTCTGCCCTGAGTGCTCCCCACCCTGAGCAGCTGGGTGGTGTTACATCACAGCGTGAGCAGCCTATTGTGATGAAGAGCTAACAGAATGGCTGAGCTAATTTGTCAAACAAACCCAGAACTCAGGCCTGGTCAGTGGAGAGTTCAGGTTCAAACAAACAGGCGGCCGGTTTGGGTGGCTGAGCATCCACTCAGCGGCAGTTTGATGTCATACAGGGAGCTTCTGCTCCAAATAGCAAACTGAGACAATTAAGATCTTACAGGGACACTTTACTGCACTGCTGCCACCGCAAACACATTTTTGCTAAGGAGTTTAGAGCGGAGAATTCACATGCAAGATTTAAATAAGCTCTCTCTTTAGATTTTAAAATTTGGACCATTATCAGTTATATAACTAACCTGCCAACTGCATTTGATAACCTAAACGAATGTGCAAACAATAATCATGATGTTCAAACTGTTTCACTCCTATTTAGTTGCATGGAGTTGTTTACCTTGTATATTAGCATAAATGAATTAAAGTTTAGGTCAGAGTGTATCTCGGATATCTACTGAAAGTAGGGCTGCAACGACTCCTCAAATGATTCGAGTACCTCGATTATTAAAACTCCTAGAGGCAGATTATCATCTGCCTCGAAGGGTTAGCAGCATAATGTCCAATTTTCAAGTTTGGTCCAGGGGAATTTTATTGATTGATAATGTCTATTGATTGTTTTTCTGGTGACCAATAAACATCGTTAAAGTAACTGGTAAGATGCATGGAGTACAACAGCCTTTCTCCTCTCAGAGTTGCTTTCTGGTGGCCGGTTCCGAGCGAAGCGTGCGGCGGGTGTATTTATACAGGTGAGCACATAGACTGAACACAGCACTTGGCTGTGCTATAGTTGATGCTTAGCGCAAGTGTAACTTTACAGACGAACCGGAAAATACATTTACCACCATTCCAGTCTCAGCAAATGGGTGGCGGAGTGCATTGTGGCGGTACTGGTAAATCTGTGTGTGACGGAGGAGCCAAATCCAGTCGTTTACATGGACACAAAAGTATGTGCAAAGTGAGAGTTCACCTATTAAACTGACTGAAGATGAATACATGAACCAAAAACTTGAGTACAAACATATTTGCAAGTCTCTTTTGTGAGCCTGCCTCTTTATTATCCTGCAAGTTTTGGAATTTATTTCATTGTTTTGTGTTAGTTGTCATGTGCTCCCTGACAATGGCACAGCCCTATTCACAGCCTGCTGTTAGAGCATTTCACATAATCAGCATGCAATGCTAAAGATATTCGGTGCCAACACCTTGTTTTGGTCTTCACTCACACATCCCAGGTGTTAACATCTAATCAAAGGCTGTTTGGCCTCAGGCTCAGATTGTACCTTTCCTTGTTCCCAGTAGCAGCATAAATGCCAACTTTCATTTGTGATAGGCAGCTCTCTGGTTACCACACCCTGAGTTAAAAAAAAATTATCCAGCTTTGAAACTGGATTAAAAAAAAAATACAGAAAAAGGTTGAAGTTTCGATTTTTATTTTTGACTATATTTGAAGCCTTACACTCTAAAAAGTGTTTTTGGCTGTAGTTCATTTTATGGACTTATTTACATTAATCTCACTTAATTTATTTGTTCTAGTGATGACAACTTAATTTTAATTAAGCTAAAAGTTACAAAACTAACTAATTCAAATTAACTTTAACTATAAAAAGTGCGTTTGAAACAATTAAGTTCAATGCCGCGTTCGTATCTCACATCTGACGTCATGACAAGATTCACCTGGACAGATCCTGTACCGACCGGCTGCTGTGGTGACGCAGGGGTAGAGCACAACTCACATAAAGAGACGTTAGTCCTCAATGTGGCCGTCGTAAGGTCGATTCCAGCCTGATGATCTTAGCTGCATGTCTCCTCCCTCTGTCATTACTCACTTTCCTGTCTAACTACTCTCACAGGCTGCCTGAGCCAAAAAAAAAGCCTGGTAAAACAGAAATCATTTATTAGTTTACTTCTTTATTTGAAGAAAACTAAATGATTTGAGCGAGACTGACTTAAATTTGTCATTTTTAAGACACTTAATGAATTAATTTAAAACAACTGAATGAATCGAGTTGGATGAACTTAATGAATTCACCCTCTCAGCGTGGGAAAGACACTGGCCCAAAGACTTAAATTATTTTTCGGTTTATTTGCTTCCTCACCATCACACTCTGACTGTTGGTAGTTGTGTGCTGCTTTACCTGCTGACTGCTGTCTGATCGCTCCGGATGTCTCTTTTTCCTGCATTGAGCCTCGATGTAGCCAAACTCCGTCAAGTGTTTGTTTTTTAAATGTCATATTAGATTTGTTGTGTTGATGCATCTTGACCCGTGCTTCAACTCAAGGTAATTTTCCGTCACAACACGCAAACGTCCCCGTTGATTCTGAGCTTTAAAGTTTCACACGACATTGTTTAGGATTTGTTGCTGCATGCTTGCACAGTGTGAAGGAAAGAGGAGATGAGCTGCACACGCAGGCTGCGAAGTGAGATACATGTGATCGGCTACAAGAGACAGTGATCAGCGATCACCAATCATACACTTTGTCACGGAAATCGGTCGATTATGATCGGTGGCCGATCGATCGGCACACCTCTAATTACTAACATGGAAGAATGAGAGGCAGCCTACCTGGAGAGGAAATGGGTCCCTTCTTGGATGGGTTGGGGTGAAAAAGGAAAGGTTTAAGAAGCGTTTGTCATGCAGCAAAAGTGACTTGATCCATTCTTATTTCCAGTTGGAGAGCATCTGGTCGGTCCTGAGGGTTTACTGCAAGCATGTCCAGTAGGAGCTTCTTTACCCCGTCAGTCATAGAGCTCCTGGCCTTCTGAGGGATGTGCAGAACCATCTTGGGGTTCTCCAGCAGAGCTTCCCCAACAGGAATGATCTCAGAGCCCTGTCGAACATACGTGCCCAGTAGTTCACGCTTCGACTCTGCATCAATAAACGTGATTCGTTCGACCATTGCCCAAATGATGATGCCAAGGGCAAAGATGTCAGCTTTAGCTGTGTAGTGGCCCTCCCAAACCTCCGGGGCCATGTAGAAGTCAGAGCCGCAAGCTGACGATAACCAGAACTTGTTGATGTTGACAGTGTTGTACTGGTTGCTCCCTTTGCCAGCAGCTCTCGCTGTAGGATCTTCTTCACTGCTCTTGGAGGTTAGTCCAGCACAAACCTTACTGAGGCCAAAGTCTGCTACCTTAAGTACAGGTGAACCAGATTTCTGTGAGATGAGAATGTTGTCTGGCTTCAGGTCCCGGTGGACAATGTTGTTCTTGTGAAGGAAAGCAATGGCACTTGTTAGCTGGAGCATGAAGCTGCTGTTGGTCTGGGGGTCGGGTCGCCGAGACAGGATGTACTGGTTGAGGTCCCCACCTTCGCAGAACTCCATGACAAACCAAAGGTAGCATGGCTCCTCTGGGTAACCAAGGATGCGCTCACCTTAGGATTAAAAGAAGACAATACTTTGTTACAACTCTAAAAGTTAAAAATGCCCAAATTGCGAAAGCAAAAATCAAATAATTCTCAGAAACAAGAACACAACTCTTTTCACATTAGCTCAGCCTTAACGGTAAAAACCTTTCTACAAATATAAAAGCATTGGCATTTTCCAGGAAAGCTAAAAGTGGCAAGGTTCTATGCCATGGCTTAAAAATGTCCAGTCTCCACTTACTCAGTCACTTCTACCTTCAGGACCATAACTGATTTATTTACTTACTTTCATAGAGACACATTTTCCAGTACTTCTCCAGTTTCCCAAGGTCTTTCCAAGTTTTACCTTAGACTGCTTTTTCATTTTTCACACCAGTACTAACCCTATCATTCACTTAGTGATTAAAACAAATCTAAATAAAACAAATAAGGGACAAGTCTGAACAATTTCCATAAGATAAATAATGTCTAGTGAGGCACTGAAGACCCGATAAAGGACCAGAAATCATCTTCCCTCAGCTGATCATCGGTTGTACAGTCAGCCCTTTGAGAAAAGTCTTGTTAACGTGACAAGGTGGTAGTAAAAGTCAACAAGGATCCCATTTAAGTTGGTTCTTTGTTTATTTGTTAATGTAAAAAAAACTTTCTTAATGCTCCAGTAATTAAAACAAGTGGACTGAAACTGATTGAAATTGTACTTTTCCATCAGTGATCCCAGTGCTCAACTAGACCTAGTGTTGGAACCAGTTCTTAACTGGTTCCACAAAAGAACTGGTTTGCTTTTACACCACCTAAGAGCAAAGCCAGNCAGACAAGTCCAACCGTTGATTTCCTGTCTAACCAGTCAGCAGGCTACAACCGAAAGAGTTCAAATCACTTCAATAAGAAGGAGCCAGAGAAAAGGACGAGTGTCTCCATGTGCCTTTGGGATCATTCTCAGATGGTACAGCTTCCAATTTCCTGAAGAAACCCCCAAATGGCAGAGACAGTGAAATATTTAAAGACTCAATACTGCTCACGTTGTAAAAGCTACAAAGTAACCCACTTCACACCATCCAAACCCATTACAAGCTTGAAAATATAAAAGGTGCAATGCTGGAAATGGCTGAAATCTGCACAGTTTCTAATGTATATTGAGGTTTTCTGTCAGCCTGTCCAAAATGCCACACTCAACCTCAACAAAAAAAAACATTCAGTTGCCAAAACATCTGCTAGCGCTGGAAAAAAATAATCAGAAACCGATTCCTTGGTCAAGAAGAACTCTTATGGCAAAGAAAAACCGTGTGCACTTGGTCCATGAGGGGCTCTTTGGTTGAAACAGGAAGTAATGCCCATTAAGACGAGTTTAAACTCTCTTGTTTGGTTACACCTGCACAGGTTGAAAGGCCTGATATGACGAGTTCATCTCAACTCTGAAAACCCATTAGATTTTCATCCTTCTACTTCTGGAATGTGGCGCAGATCATTAGCAGCACACATCGCTGTCGTTCTCTGTATTTCAGCTAGTGGGAGATTTTTCTGATTCCTAATTGCACCTCAGTGTTGAACTCCAAGAGACCCCTCACCGTCTCCTCTGATATCATACCCGCTTGATGAATCATTCAAAAAGTGTCACAACATTAGAAACAAAAGTGTTTGCACATTTTGCTAGCCTGAAACTTCACAAGTTCACAGACTTCTCAGGTTCCCATCTCGGTTCAGAACCTTCAGGATGGATTCTCCCGCAGATCCAGTAGACTCGGGGGTGAATCTTCTTAAAGGCACAGGGATGTTTGAGGGTAGCAGTCATCTGTTCTTCAGAGTTATTACTCCCACGAATGCTTTAATCAGTGAGAACACAGCTAACCTGCCTCATAGTTCAGTACAGTACAAAAGTTAAGGAAGAACAAACCCATAAAACAAACTAGATTACAAAATGAAAGCTGCTTTCTGATCCAGCCAGCACTCTGACTTCACTCTGACATTGTCCATCTCCCCAGTAAGCTAATAGAAAATAAAAATGAGATTGTAACGAGTTTATTTGCATATTTTTCTGCCCCAGAGGTTTGGAATAATGCTCCAGTTTGTCTTGCAGCCTCAGTTCTAGATCATGAGTCTTCACATTTCAGGTTGTCAGTCCTTTTTCCTTTCCCGTCCACCGCCATGGAGACGACAAGTCTGCAGAGAAACAGAGTGAAGAGGTCAGAAAGAGGCGACGACACACACAGTTACTTTTTCAGGCTGTCAGTTCCTGCTGTCAAAGAATCTGTTTATGATGGAAGAAACCCAACTTTTACAATCCACCTTCAGCTTTGCTTTGTCTCATTCAGTATCCGAAACCATAGTTAAATTTTTATTCCTCAAAGCCTTGAGCTCTGTGAGTTTACTCAGCAAAAATCTTCTTTCTTTTTTGACAGGCAGAGAGGTTTCCCTCTAATGTGGTAAAAAGTGGTTTTAAATGATGCTTCAATATCCGTCTTTGGTTTCCTTTTTACCCTTTGCAGTTCTTCAAAATCAAAACTGAACAAGGATGCGACGTCAAAACAAGGTTGCTCGAGTATTATCCTGCAGAGGAGCAGCAGTAGGAAGTGACGACCTCAGGAAGGAGCAGCTCCACTGGAATCACCTTCCTGGACAAATGTCCTGTTTTCTGTTCATTGAACCGATAATGTTGGGATTTGCTGTAGGTTCAACTAAAGAAACTGCCACACCTTGTGCATTTAGGATTTGTTTAGACGTTTAATATTTAAAATTGTAATATCTGGTTTACATTTCAAGAACTGGTTTTGGTTCTGGTATAGGGTGAGATAATATCCATCAACCACAATAGTCTGTCCAGTTATCCAGCTATAATTTTTGTGTATATATTTAGTCCTGTGGCACAGTCATTTTAGAAAACCCTACATATTCAAAGGCAAGCTCCATGTTGTTTATTTTGAGCCCTATAAAAGAAATAATTCATATCACACCCCTTGGTAGGTGAAAAAGGTACAAAAACAATATGTATATAGATCCACTTATATATAAATATACAGTAATATATGTACAGCAAAAATAAGACAGCTGTGTTTCCATTGGCCTTAAAATTACAAAAATTAGAATAGCAAAAGTAAATTGTTTAATGGCTACAGTTTCAACAGAACACGTTTCTCAAAAGTTTTTGCATTAGAACGAAGTGATTTTTTCAGCTGTATCAAAAGTAGCTTATTTTGTAAAAGTGCAATGGAAGCACTTTTTTTTTTAAATCACAAGTCATGTGATCAACAACCGGATATTGTCACTGGCGCAAACCATGAAGACAACAACAGGAAATAGTTGGAACATCATGGCAGGGTTTTTATTTCGTGAACAAACTTATTCACATGTTATTTTAATTGTGTTTGTTGTTTAATTACAACCCCACAATTATGAAATTGTGGGGGGTTTTAGCGGAATGTCAACAAAGTTTTGGACTTCATGCTCCATGAAGACCATGGACTTCATGCTCCTCATTAGCATTGTGAGAGCTGATCTGTGTTGTTCTCAGTTGATGTTCGGGCAAAACTTTCAAACCATGGTTTCACAAAACATAAACAGATTTAGGTTTGATATCTCCAGAACATCTCCAAAGATGATGTTGCTGGACAACAGACTGACTGGCAGAGAAAATTGTCAAATACATCTAAAGATATAGATGAAACATCAACTTACATATAAAGAGATTTCAATATTCCAGAGTAAAATCATCTACATTTTCATGTGAAATTATTTTCTGAAACTTCTTGGTATAGACTTTTTTTTTTAAACAAACATTCAGCTTACATAAATTTGTTGCATGCATAGGCCACATATCTAATAAGTAGTTTAGAATGGTCCTAACCAACTGTACAAGTATTGGCACCATATATCACCAAAATGCTAAATCCATCATGTACCATATATCAATCATCATGTATGTATCATCCATCATGTTAGTATGTGTGGAATCAAACAGGATATGTGGCCATGCTTGAACAGAAGGGAAGAAGACCAAGTGTTATTGTGGGGTAGAGTCTCAGCCGCAGTTTGTTCCTGGAGGGAATCTTGCTGAACCTGCGTCCATGTTGGGTTCAGCGCTCGGCTCTAAGAATAGCCCAGCGGCCGACATGCAGCGGCTTGTTCCCCTTTTACAGGTTGCATAACAGCAGTGCACATGTTAGGAACACAAGCTCAGCAGGAGGCATGCGAGCTGGAGAGCCTCAACCAAAACTACAGCATCCACTCCGTACTGCTGACTCAGGATTTCTAGTCTAACACCTCTAAATGTGCGCTTAGTTTTTGTTTAAATCTGTCAATAGAGAAAAAAAACACACAGAGTGCACACAAGCAACCCAGATACTAAAAATCTAATTTGAGGATATATTATAATACATCAACTTTTGGCTTAGTTCACTTCTTCCCAACAGAAAAACAAGACTGTCTCCATTTGACCGTAAGTTTCAGCAGCAATTAAAAGAGCTTCAGGAACATTTTGATTATTTTAGGTGAACACTAGTCACGATCTGATCGCCTGCAAAGAGTTCTTCAGTAAGTATCAACAAGATCAGCATTGTCAGATGTTCTCAGAGTACTGTCTCTTTCCTCCAATAAACTGGTCCTGCTCATGTCTGAAACTAATGCCTGACCTGACCAGTTCTGATGTAATGTTTCAAATGTCTTTTGCTTAATTGCAAGAAGAAATGATTGGAGAACAACCAAAGAAGCCCAAATAAGAAAAAGTGGAAGAGAACATTTGCAAAAATAGTATTCCCTCTTATCTGCGTTTAAATTTGCTTATGACGATGCTCTGCATCACCAGCCTTTCAATGGTATGAAGCCAAGTTTACATCATCAGCAGTTTCATAGAAATGCTGATGGAATGTGTTTATTTGCATGTTTTACCACCTCAAAACAACAGAGAGCCAGCAGGAATGCCAACACTCCCTCACTAATGGAAATGAAGGGAACTATTAGCATCATTAGCACACAAATAAGAGGCTTTCAAATGAAAAGCAGATGTTCCAGTTCATCTCGCAATTCAAGTGCACTTCACAGCTTAAAGTCCTGATCTAAAGGCTGCGTCTCCACGAGACCGCTGTCTGGAAAATGCTGGTATTTTCGGATGTTGATTGGGGAAAAGCTCCATGTTGAGACCATTGAGACGCCTCAAGTCAGCTGTATTGTTCATGCCAAGCCGCTAAATGGTGCTATGATTTTTGCACATCATTGAACATGCATGAACTTTTAACTCTTAGCTTCCATTTCACTCGCTTCCACTTCATCGTAAACAGCAACCCATCCAACCAAGCAACACAGATCTATTCTACAGCAGGGACTGTGTTAAACTCAACAGGTTAAGTAGTAGAGCAGAGCACAATGCTGTCTGCCATTGTTTTTGTTATCTACCTATGCATGTGCAGAATGAACCCTGCAATCATTCATTCTGCGCCTGGGCGCTTTCACGCCTGCAGACGCCTCCGTGGGGGATCTGGTTTCAAAACGATCCGGCGTGAAAGACGTCTAAACAACTAGATCACAACAAAACTGTTACACTTTCACTCAAAATTAAATTTTTATTGCACTGGGAAAATCTCATCCATCCATCCATCCATCCATCCATTTTCTTCTGCTGATCAGGGGTCGGGTCGCGGGGGAAGCAGCCCAAGTAGAGAAAACAGATTGATTGAAAAGTCAAGCCTTTTGACTGAGCTCTTTCTTCACCATGACAGAACATTGCAGCGCCTGCTTTACTACAGACGCGGCTCCAATTTTCATTCATTCATTTGTGAACAAGATCCTGAGATACTTGAACTATTCCACTTGGAGCAGGACCTCTTCCCCGAACCAGAACAGATACTCTACCCTTTTCATTCTCACAATGTCAAATTATGACTGTCGCCATCTTACGTCATACCTGGGTTTTGAAGTAATATTCATGTTGTAATATTTACAAAATGTAGATCTTCTTGGCAGAAAAATGCAACTAAGTTTTATATAAGTGTAAGTAAAACCAGGCAATAAGTGCTGAGTCACTTATTTCTTAACTATAACAAAAGAAAAAAAAAATCTGATTATCCCATTAAATTTTTAGGGCACAAACATCCGCAAAAACAGTCTAGCTTAATTTTTTTTTTTTAGCGGAACATTAAAAGCATGAAAATATACAATAATTTTTCCAGTTTAAACACTCAGCAAAGACACAGGTCTTCCAAATCCCTCCTTATTTCAGCAGATGCTGCCAGCTCCCCTTTTCATCAATTATTTACACCTAGAGAGACGGCTATCCTGCTTTATTATTCACAAAATGATCCCATTAACATCACAAAGGCAGGACAATACAACCACACAAAGCATGTGACGGATCCGTTCGACTTAAAGGGGATTGAGACGTGTAAACCAATTAGATCCAACACAGTCACCATGAATGAGGACAGCAGACTGGAAAAGATGTGGACAAATGTTATTCTAAAGCGTAGTCACGGTTATGCCTCTACTATCCATGAGCTGTACATTTTTATGGAGAAAGAAGAGATAATAGATCACATTTCTGACCAGGCTTGATTTAAGTCTGATTCATTTTACCACAACTTATAACGCTATAGATTTAGAAATCTATTTTTCTGAGTTTTCTGCTCAATTCTGTTAAACGTCTTGATAAACAAAAACACAGTGAGGTGTTTTAGTCGACCAGTTATGCAACAGCTCGCTTGTGTAACTGGCTCTGAATTCCAGAAAAAAAAATTTTTTAACAGCCTCCGTAAACGTCTTGTAAACCCAGACGTTTACAAGCATCCTATGGGCACAAACGTAATGGACACTCCCAGATCTCAGGAAGGTGCCTCCCTCTGGTTCCCCAAATGCTGTTCAGAACATGTTGTACAGCACAGCGTCCTTCAGAGGAGTACTATCAGAAAGTCTGAATTATCTGAATCCAGTATTTAAATGCTTTTGAGCATTAAACTGCGAAGCAGCAAAGCCTTGGAGGCATTGGCATATGCATTAGAACCACTCTGGGTGTTGAAATGCCTCAACTTGTAGAACGATTGTCAGTGCTGTCAGTTAAACAAAAAAAGTTTTTGATTCCTGAAGTAATGAGTATACACAGAGGAAGAGAGGCGCTGTCAGAGCTCTGGCCTGTTTAAGAGAGGCGTAAGCCTGGCACGCAGCGAGAGGACAAAATGTTCCCGACCAAAGCCTCCATAAGCCTTGAACCAGCAGCACTCGCTGTCCAGCAGAGGAATCAGATGGCAGTTTGAGGACTGGTCAGATGGACGTCAAAGTAAAAACATGCACATGATTTTCAATATTCTGATTTCACCTAAAGGCAGCTCTATAAATGACTTTTTCATTGTAAGAGGACTTTAAAAGCCCCAAACACAGTAAAACACAAATATTAGTTACCGATGGGGAATATTCGATTCATTTAATGACTCCAGGACCTCAGTGTTTAAAATTCTTCAAGGCAAATGGTCTGAACTGAAGGTCCATTAAACTGTTTAGCCATTTATCTCGCTGTGTTCCACCCGGATAATGGTTTGTACAGCTGAACGCTCTCACTTCCAGTGCTAAGTGCTGTTAGCATCTGTGCAGGGAGGCGGCGGGGGACAGAAGGAACTGCCACCAAGAAAGAGACAAAATCTGCCAACAGTGTGGGATCACTTTAAATAGAAAAGGTTACACAGCTCTGTGTGTGCACTGCAGAGCAGAACTGGTGTTTCACATCAGCTTGACCTCCGACCTCAGCAGGAAACATCCACCACATGCATGGAGTTCACTGGTGGCTGCTGGGATCTGATATGTAATAAGAAGATACTTCTAGGCCAACATTACATGTTGAACAAAAAGAGAAATTACCTGAAAAACATAAGTGCATAGTAATGAACGCACTTCCCAGTAGATGACATTTTTCTTTAAATATGCCTTTTTTGTAATATTAATTTTCTGAGACATTGAATTTTGAGTTTGTCACCTGTAAACCATGATCATTGAGATTACATGAAAATGGCCAGAGAGGATGAATGAATAATATACAAGTTTTATAACTTTTTCACAGTATTCTCATGTTCTGAGCCGCATAGTGAAAAAGGAGCTGAAAAAGTGATTTGCTTATAAAATTTATCATGAAAAAAACCCAAAAAACTAAACCTATCATATTTTCTGGTAATAGGATTAATAATAATGCAAAGTTTTAAATAAATGGAGTTGAAATTGATAGTTTATCAGAAAATCTTTAAGGGATCATTCTAGACAACAAACTCAGTTAGAAGCCTCATATTGAATATATTAAATGCAATTGTTGTAACTATTGGAATGTTGTTTAAAATTAAAGATTTAATAAATGTTAAAGGCTGAATGTTGTACACTCCTCATTGGTTATGCCCCATTTGTCATATTGCTCAGACGTTTGGGTAAATGCAAGTACAACAACCATTGGTATATTAGTTAAGTTACAAAAAATAGCTTTTAGGTTTATTTATAAATGGTATATTGTGAACCAACTAACTAACTTTTTATTCAAAGTAATACTTTTAAATGTAAAGACAATGTACATATAAAAACACTGGAAATACTGGTATAAAGCTTTGAACAAAACTCTTCCTTCAGATTCTCAGAAATCATTTAAGTTAAGAGAGAATAAATATAATTTGCGAGGTTTGTTAGAGAAAAAAAAAGAGTTAAGGTTTAGATGTGTTGCAGTTATTGGCGTGAAACTGTGGAATGAATTGAATGATGATTTTTAATTATGCCCTTTCTTTAAAAGAGCCTTAAGGTATAAAATGATAAAAGCTTATTCTGTTATGTAGATGTTTATATGTATTGTGTAACCATGCATGCAAGTACTGGATGTGTATTTTTGTAAATACATGCATATTTAAATATAAATGTGTATATGCATATACACACTGTATTTATGCATATTATTTCGACTTTATCCTCATGATTTAATTCTTTAAAATGTTCTTTGTGTGACTGAGTGGTAGATTCTGCATAATACAAGAGAAATAAAACCAGGCTTGTTGTTCCATCACGCCTCGCAGGTTTAGCTGTGTTCATCCTACCGTTGTCAGCTCGCTTCAGTTTAGCAGCTGCAGACACGAACACCCCAGTAGCAGGTCCAACAGCCACTCCCCTCCCCTTCTTTCCAACACTAATCACTAATCCTTCTTTCCAACAGATGACAGCTTTATCAACTGAACCAGAGCTAGTCTGTTGCGTAACCGTCTATCCCATCGTGCCACAAGAGAACGAGGCCAATCGGAGGCAGCAAGGAAACATCCTGATTGCTCTGCCCTGAGTGCTCCCCACCCTGAGCAGCTGGGTGGTGTTACATCACAGCGTGAGCAGCCTATTGTGATGAAGAGCTAACAGAATGGCTGAGCTAATTTGTCAAACAAACCCAGAACTCAGGCCTGGTCAGTGGAGAGTTCAGGTTCAAACAAACAGGCGGCCGGTTTGGGTGGCTGAGCATCCACTCAGCGGCAGTTTGATGTCATACAGGGAGCTTCTGCTCCAAATAGCAAACTGAGACAATTAAGATCTTACAGGGACACTTTACTGCACTGCTGCCACCGCAAACACATTTTTGCTAAGGAGTTTAGAGCGGAGAATTCACATGCAAGATTTAAATAAGCTCTCTCTTTAGATTTTAAAATTTGGACCATTATCAGTTATATAACTAACCTGCCAACTGCATTTGATAACCTAAACGAATGTGCAAACAATAATCATGATGTTCAAACTGTTTCACTCCTATTTAGTTGCATGGAGTTGTTTACCTTGTATATTAGCATAAATGAATTAAAGTTTAGGTCAGAGTGTATCTCGGATATCTACTGAAAGTAGGGCTGCAACGACTCCTCAAATGATTCGAGTACCTCGATTATTAAAACTCCTAGAGGCAGATTATCATCTGCCTCGAAGGGTTAGCAGCATAATGTCCAATTTTCAAGTTTGGTCCAGGGGAATTTTATTGATTGATAATGTCTATTGATTGTTTTTCTGGTGACCAATAAACATCGTTAAAGTAACTGGTAAGATGCATGGAGTACAACAGCCTTTCTCCTCTCAGAGTTGCTTTCTGGTGGCCGGTTCCGAGCGAAGCGTGCGGCGGGTGTATTTATACAGGTGAGCACATAGACTGAACACAGCACTTGGCTGTGCTATAGTTGATGCTTAGCGCAAGTGTAACTTTACAGACGAACCGGAAAATACATTTACCACCATTCCAGTCTCAGCAAATGGGTGGCGGAGTGCATTGTGGCGGTACTGGTAAATCTGTGTGTGACGGAGGAGCCAAATCCAGTCGTTTACATGGACACAAAAGTATGTGCAAAGTGAGAGTTCACCTATTAAACTGACTGAAGATGAATACATGAACCAAAAACTTGAGTACAAACATATTTGCAAGTCTCTTTTGTGAGCCTGCCTCTTTATTATCCTGCAAGTTTTGGAATTTATTTCATTGTTTTGTGTTAGTTGTCATGTGCTCCCTGACAATGGCACAGCCCTATTCACAGCCTGCTGTTAGAGCATTTCACATAATCAGCATGCAATGCTAAAGATATTCGGTGCCAACACC
Source organism: Poecilia formosa (assembly GCF_000485575.1). Taxonomy (NCBI): domain Eukaryota; kingdom Metazoa; phylum Chordata; class Actinopteri; order Cyprinodontiformes; family Poeciliidae; genus Poecilia; species Poecilia formosa. The sequence continues at coordinate 400,028 of NW_006800316.1, read as the reverse complement.
TTGTTTTGGTCTTCACTCACACATCCCAGGTGTTAACATCTAATCAAAGGCTGTTTGGCCTCAGGCTCAGATTGTACCTTTCCTTGTTCCCAGTAGCAGCATAAATGCCAACTTTCATTTGTGATAGGCAGCTCTCTGGTTACCACACCCTGAGTTAAAAAAAAATTATCCAGCTTTGAAACTGGATTAAAAAAAAAATACAGAAAAAGGTTGAAGTTTCGATTTTTATTTTTGACTATATTTGAAGCCTTACACTCTAAAAAGTGTTTTTGGCTGTAGTTCATTTTATGGACTTATTTACATTAATCTCACTTAATTTATTTGTTCTAGTGATGACAACTTAATTTTAATTAAGCTAAAAGTTACAAAACTAACTAATTCAAATTAACTTTAACTATAAAAAGTGCGTTTGAAACAATTAAGTTCAATGCCGCGTTCGTATCTCACATCTGACGTCATGACAAGATTCACCTGGACAGATCCTGTACCGACCGGCTGCTGTGGTGACGCAGGGGTAGAGCACAACTCACATAAAGAGACGTTAGTCCTCAATGTGGCCGTCGTAAGGTCGATTCCAGCCTGATGATCTTAGCTGCATGTCTCCTCCCTCTGTCATTACTCACTTTCCTGTCTAACTACTCTCACAGGCTGCCTGAGCCAAAAAAAAAGCCTGGTAAAACAGAAATCATTTATTAGTTTACTTCTTTATTTGAAGAAAACTAAATGATTTGAGCGAGACTGACTTAAATTTGTCATTTTTAAGACACTTAATGAATTAATTTAAAACAACTGAATGAATCGAGTTGGATGAACTTAATGAATTCACCCTCTCAGCGTGGGAAAGACACTGGCCCAAAGACTTAAATTATTTTTCGGTTTATTTGCTTCCTCACCATCACACTCTGACTGTTGGTAGTTGTGTGCTGCTTTACCTGCTGACTGCTGTCTGATCGCTCCGAATGTCTCTTTTTCCTGCATTGAGCCTCAATGTAGCCAAACTCCGTCAAGTGTTTGTTTTTTAAATGTCATATTAGATTTGTTGTGTTGATGCATTTTGACCCGTGCTTCAACTCAAGGTAATTTTCCATCACAACACGCAAACGTCCCCGTTGATTCTGAGCTTTAAAGTTTCACACGACATTGTTTAGGATTTGTTGCTGCATGCTTGCACAGTGTGAAGGAAAAAGGAGATGAGCTGCACACGCAGGCTGCGAAGTGAGATACATGTGATCGGCTACAAGAGACAGTGATCAGCGATCACCAATCATACACTTTGTCACGGAAATCGGTCGATTATGATCGGTGGCCGATCGATCGGCACACCTCTAATTACCAACATGGAAGAATGAGAGGCAGCCTACCTGGAGAGGAAATGGGTCCCTTCTTGGATGGGTTGGGGTGAAAAAGGAAAGGTTTAAGAAGCGTTTGTCATGCAGCAAAAGTGACTTGATCCATTCTTATTTCCAGTTGGAGAGCATCTGGTCGGTCCTGAGGGTTTACTGCAAGCATGTCCAGAAGGAGCTTCTTTACCCCATCAGTCATAGAGCTCCTGGCCTTCTGAGGGATGTGCAGAACCATCTTGGGGTTCTCCAGCAGAGCTTCCCCAACAGGAATGATCTCAGAGCCCTGTCGAACATACGTGCCCAGTAGTTCACGCTTCGACTCTGCATCAATAAACGTGATTCGTTCGACCATTGCCCAAATGATGATGCCAAGGGCAAAGATGTCAGCTTTAGCTGTGTAGTGGCCCTCCCAAACCTCCGGGGCCATGTAGAAGTCAGAGCCGCAAGCTGACGATAACCAGAACTTGTTGATGTTGACAGTGTTGTACTGGTTGCTCCCTTTGCCAGCAGCTCTCGCTGTAGGATCTTCTTCACTGCTCTTGGAGGTTAGTCCAGCACAAACCTTACTGAGGCCAAAGTCTGCTACCTTAAGTACAGGTGAACCAGATTTCTGTGAGATGAGAATGTTGTCTGGCTTCAGGTCCCGGTGGACAATGTTGTTCTTGTGAAGGAAAGCAATGGCACTTGTTAGCTGGAGCATGAAGCTGCTGTTGGTCTGGGGGTCGGGTCGCCGAGACAGGATGTACTGGTTGAGGTCCCCACCTTCGCAGAACTCCATGACAAACCAAAGGTAGCATGGCTCCTCTGGGTAACCAAGGATGCGCTCACCTTAGGATTAAAAGAAGACAATACTTTGTTACAACTCTAAAAGTTAAAAATGCCCAAATTGCGAAAGCAAAAATCAAATAATGCTCAGAAACAAGAACACAACTCTTTTCACATTAGCTCAGCCTTAACGGTAAAAACCTTTCTACAAATATAAAAGCATTGGCATTTTCCAGGAAAGCTAAAAGTGGCAAGGTTCTATGCTATGGCTTAAAAATGTCCAGTCTCCACTTACTCAGTCACTTCTACCTTCAGGACCATAACTGATTTATTTACTTACTTTCATAGAGGCACATTTTCCAATACTTCTCCAGTTTCCCAAGGTCTTTCCAAGTTTTACCTTAGACTGCTTTTTCATTTTTCACACCAGTACTAACCCTATCATTCACTTAGTGATTAAAACAAATCTAAATAAAACAAATAAGGGACAAGTCTGAACAATTTCCAGAAGATAAATAATGTCTAGTGAGGCACTGAAGACCCGATAAAGGACCAGAAATCACATTCCCTCAGCTGATCATCGGTTGTACAGTCAGCCCTTTGAGAAAAGTCTTGTTAACGTGACAAGGTGGTAGTAAAAGTCAACAAGGATCCCATTTAAGTTGGTTCTTTGTTTATTTGTTAATGTAAAAAAAACTTTCTTAATGCTCCAGTAATTAAAACAAGTGGACTGAAACTGATTGAAATTGTACTTTTCCATCAGTGATCCCAGTGCTCAACTAGACCTAGTGTTGGAACCAGTTCTTAACTGGTTCCACAAAAGAACTGGTTTGCTTTTACACCACCTAAGAGCAAAGCCAGTCATGTCCTGACAGTGTTTCAAAAGGTTGATCCTCCCCTGCTTTATTCTGGGTTTATGCAAGTCTTGAACAGCATGGCAACAGCTTCCCTAAAATCACCACTTTGACTTATTGAATCCTTTTAACATCCCCTTCATGTAGTTGAAAATACCAGCTATAACTTAGCAGAACATTGACCTTTTTAAACTTTGAAGGGTTCATTTCAGGATAGACAGTAGGAAAATAGGAGGCAGGCTGTTTTAAACCTGACAAATTAAAAATGAAAGTAAACCCAGGGGTTTAGGATATGCCGGTCATTACGTTTATATTGGCTGAGTCCATATCGAGCTCTTGCAGAAAGTCCAGATTCTTTCTTCAAGTCCAGCAGTGAACTAGTGTTGTGTTAGCATTACTTTTAGGGGGTCAAAACTAGAACTCCCGCTTGTGCAAAGAACCAGTTTGGTGGAAATTACTTCAAGAAACAGCCAATGTCCAAATAAAAGCTTAAATTTTGAATGGATTAGGCTTGGCCGGTTACCTGTTGTGGTTTTACAAAGGTACGTTTCTAAACCTGGTACCATTAAACCGAGAGATGCAAGTTATCAATTAATGAGTTAATCTAAAGTTGTTTGATCTCATCCATTGACTAAAAAATAATTTATATGCGGCCATTTTCTTAAAAACCAGAGTTTTCTCTTGTATCAGGATGTCCTCTATAACATGAAGGGCTAAACTTTTCACAACATACTGAATTTAGAAAAACAAGCTGATTTTTTTGTGTCAGCTGTATTATATCCTGAATGAAAAACAGAAAATTGTGGTTGCCGCATTAAACTTAAACATATTTATAAGACAGGAACCTCTCAGGCCTAACTGTATGTTATTAGATTAAAATTAGTTCCATTGAGTTCATTTATTAACTATTAATTGTAAGTTGACTAAATGTTTGGATCCCCATCACATTAGATATTTTGTATTTTAAAGTTTTACTCATGTTTTAATACCATGAGAATTTCAGTTTCATAGTTTCTCCAAAGGACTGAATATACAGCTAAAAACATCACCTCTACAAACCTTTCAGTACATTTCTGATGAACATGATGACTAATTTATCCAGCCCAGTTCTAAAGACCCTTACAGGTCATGGGTCCAGATCTGTGATCTGGCTATTCACCACTTGCTGTCCTTTACAAATCAATTTGATATTTGTGATTTGATTTAGTGTGATCCAAGATGTGTGTTGATTTAATGTTATAGAATCTGTTTTATTCAGAACAGATCTCTATATCGCTGCAATCAGCTGAGCTTACAGCACAAAAAACAGAACCCTTTGGGACCAGACTGATTTCGTGAAGGAGAAGCGATTGAGGAATCAGCGAAACTAGATTCATGACACGAGGAGGAAACCACGTCACTTGCCCACATTAACCTGTCGTGATAATCACTGTGGGGTTGTCATGAACCGTGCCATGTCTGCTTTTTTACTTCACATTTCTGAAACGTACGAGAGTCAGAGCAAAACAAACTGAAATGTTTAAGCTGAAGGCTTTAACATTGTTGTTGTGATCTATTATTTTCAATTACATCGCAAAGTCTAGAAAGAATGATGCTGAAGGATTTTACTTAGAGAGCCAGAACTGTGACACTTACGTAACCACGATGCTATTAAAAGAAGAGTCGTAAACATAGCAGCTGGGTTTAGCTGGAAACATGGATTGAACTAGCAAAGACTGAGTTAGTATCTATAATATAGAAAATAGTATGATCAGCAAAATCACTAACTATGTCAGAAGAGACAGACATAAATAGGTCAAGTAGAAACCCTGACCTGAGATGAAAAACGTCTGAATCATAACTCTGTGGCTGTTTTTTATGTTTCTGAGTTTATGGTGCAACATTAATGTTAAACATCTAAGTGTTCAGTCAGGAAGAAAGTCTCAAACATGTCGACAAGTAGTACACCGTGTTCTCGTTTGCGCTGGAGGAAGCACAGCGTTCTCTCTGTGGCTCTTCTAGGTGATGTACAGTTACATCAATGTCAGACAGGAGGCTGCAGAAGGAAATCCATATCACTGGAGCAGAACAACTTTTCCCTTCAACTATGGGTGTGTGTAAATGCATTTACAACTGTGTAAATGCAAACTACTTCATTTGAGTGCACAGTTAGCAGCTAGTACCAGCAGGACCTAATTTCATTTTATTCTGAAATACAGAAACTGATAAGTAGTTATTGCTTTTAGCTAATTTTAGTAATGCAGGCTAAAATTATTTGTGCTTGCTTACATCCAATCAATTGGCTAAATCAGAAGTTTTCTATGCAGCAACAACATCAAAGTTTGGCTATAAGTTGTTGACACCAGTCAGCACATTAGCTCCTAAATAAACTCAATTTACAGGCCCTTGGGCCCTTGTTTCAGGTTTCAAGGCCTTTGTCTAAGCACTGTGTGTTTTGCAGAAGCACAGATACCTTTGAGGGAGGTCTCCACTAGCCGCAGATACTGCTTGGACTTCTTGTTACCGTGGCTCATCTTCTGGGCCAGGCCGTTCCGCTGCAGCACGCACTCCTCTAGTTGAACCACATTCTGGTGTCGGTTCTCCAGGCTCGTCAGGGCCCAGAACTCGGCCAATGCCAGTTCGACGTTTTCTGGGGCGTCGCACTGGAGCCTCTTCACCGCAACCCTGGCCCCTGTTCTCCGGGCCACGGCCTCGTACACCACCCCGTAGCTTCCCCGACCCACCTCCCGCAGCAGGCTGTACCGCGGAGACACGGCCGCCGCCGGCCTGGAGGGGTCACTCCGGAGGAAGGAGATAGAGAAGCAGTCCTCGTCCTCTTCCTCGTCCATGGCCTCGGCACGCTTGTTGTTGTTCCCCACTGTGAGGGAGCGGAGGACCTTCACCGCCTCCCGCTTCATCTTGGCGGCCACGCTGCGCCTGCAGCTCCGCACTCCGCCGCTTACCTTTCTTCTTCTCTTCCCGTCGCATATATCCATAACTTATTTTTTGTTGAAAGTAAACATGAGGCGATTACGTGTTTATCTGTCATTACTTAAACTCTTACCAAATAAAAGTTGGCCGTTCTTACGTCTTCCTGGTCGAGGTTTGGAGAAGTTCAACCTCTGCCTGTCTAAAATGTCAGACTTACTTCTAGCTGTTAAAATGTTAAAAGTTGCCGATAAACCTGCCGATGCGCCACAGGCTGCCAGTCCAGATGTTCTAAATATTTGGGCTTCCTAAACAAAATGTTCCAGGTCTTACAGAGAACAGAAGGCGTGGCTAGCTGCAGCTCCGCCGCACATTGATTGGTGCAGAGAGAAAAAGCTCCCTAACATATAACTCCGTATTTGTTTTAGTTTGAAACTAACATTTGTTATTGATAGTAAGCTAGTTGCTACTTGCGTTAAAAACACATGTTTGCGCAGGGTTATAAATTATTATCCAGCGTAAATGGGTCTGTCCTCCAATTGTAACGTGGTGGTAGGAGCACGTGTTCTCAGGTATGCTGCATGCACGGCTTTAAATCTGTCACATCATAACTGCACGTCTGGTTGCACATGCATGGATGGATGGACAGATAGATAGCAAAATTACTACATGTAAGTAATAGCCCACATTTGTATAAAAAAAATGTTTAAGACAACCAAATGAAGACAATGTATCTGTGCAGAATTGTTTAGAGTCGTTATTGGAGAGGGGACAAATCATAAACGTTTTTTAGCAAGGGTTTTTTTTTTTTGTTTTTGTTTTGTTTTGTTTTGTTTTTTTGTTTCTCCCAGAAGGAAGAAGCTGAAAAAGACAGTGAAGGAAATGTCCTTTGTGATCTAGGTAGCATTCCTGACCACATTTCCTCACCTGGTGATGAACAATATCAGTGTTTCAGGCTGAGGTCAACCCTCTCCTCCTCCACCCAAGACACAAGCCTGTTGTAAAAATGTCAGCAACTTCAAGCAAATTTAAGTTCATTCATACAGATTTTCCTGTCTTCTCCAACTAATCTAATCTCTGAAGTTACATGTATTATTAAAAAATTATAAATTACCTCATCAAATGACAATCATCAAAACAATGATTGGAGAGTCAATTAGTTTTGATTCAACACTTGAATCAGTTAGTTTTGGTTTCAATCTAGATTTTAAGAAAAAAAACATAAATGCTGATACATTTATTATATACATGTATCAGTATTATCATCCTGAACCTTAAACAATAACATTCAAATCTCCAGTACATGTTTGAAACACCCATTAACTCACCAGATATTACTTTGTATTTATCCAAACCAAAGCCATATAAAACACTGTAACATGTAACTAGTTAATAGTTTTTACAATCACTTAAAACATCCAGCAGATTAATCTAAAAGGTACCCACACCTTGGTTGAACTAAAACTAAAAAGAAATTAGTTCAACCAACTTGTTACCAATTGCTTCAATTGGTAACAAGTAAATCAACTAAGTTTATCCAACCAAATTTATTAAGTTTAACCGACTCAAGTTATTACGTCCATCCAACTCCATTTACTACGTTTATCAAGCTCAATATATTATGATAATCCAAGTCAATTTACTAAGTTTATCCAACTCAATTTATTAAGTTGGAGTTGTAACTTTTAAGTTAATTGAACACAAAAAAAGTAAGTTGTCATCACTAAACCAAATGAAATAAGTGAGATTAATGTAAACAAGTCCATAAAATAAACTACAGCCAAAAACACTTTTTAGAGTGTACATCTGGTTTTGTGCCATTTAACGCTCTGCGTGTGTGGTGCTGCATAAAGTCATCAGAACTGTCTGGATCACAGTGACTTCTATTCACCATTTGCTTTTGCCAGCAGAACTAAAACCTCACAGACCGATAAATCCATCCCTTCTTTTGTATCCTTTCTTGCTGTGCTGCATTCACAGTCCTGCATACCAGTCTTTTTGCTCTCCCAGAGTCGATGTGTCCACTGTCACAGCTCAGCAGCCAGTAAAGCTTTATTTGTGGAACTTGTCAAAAGGGGGAATTAACCTAGGCTCAGACCTCTCCACTGAAATCAGCAGGAATCTAACTGAGTCCACAGCACTGTGGACTCAGCAGTGGGCATTGAACTGCATCATGTTTTATTTCTTTATTTATTTCTTTAGCAAAAAATAAAGAGGCTTTAAGCATTTTCACTTAGCTTAAGTTTAGTTTTCACAACAATTTTCAACGTTAAGTTCAGTTAAAGCCAATCAAGATAAGACGAGACGTTTTTCACTCTAATTCCATCCATTCCTCCAGTATTCCTCCACTCTTATCCTTGCAGGGTTGTGAGGGCAGCTGGTGCCCACCTCCAGTGGCCATTGGGCGACAGGCAGGGTACACTATGCAGTTTTCATTTTTATCCACCTCCTTTTGCTTCTGAAGGGCAAAGAAGGCTGCATTTTCTGTGCAGCACTGCGACTTTACGTTGATTGCACTCGGGATGCGTGGTTGTGCGATCAACTGTTTGTGTGTTTGACCAATGCGGCTAGAGGCGAGGCTCTGACCAGACAGGGTCACGAAATGCCATTTCTCTACAACAACAATGGCCTCTCTTTACCTCATGGTGTGCTGTAATGTGCATTGTAGACACTTGCTCATTCTTGTGAGAAAATGTTGGGAGTCGTCTTTACCTACAGGAATTCATAGAGCAGTAGCTTGCGATCCTAGCAGCTATACTGGATCAACAGCTGAGAAAGAATAAGGAAAGTGACAGATGGAGCCAGAAAGACAAGATGGACAGGAAATTTGATCACTAATGTATGAAGCCCCAACTCGAAAAATAGAAATACACACAAGATATGATTGAAACAACAGTATAAGAGTCAAATTACAATCTTTGTTTTCTTTATACTTTTTTATGCAAGCTTGCTCAGCTGACTGAGGAGGATTTTGGAGAAGCAGAAGACTACAGGAGCAGGTGAAATATTATTCATGCACTATTGTTTTAATTTATTAAAATCTGAGAACTAAAGATTAGTTATATTTAGCTATACGAAGTAGACTGAGGAAAGGCCTGAGAACAAGGAGAATTTATTTTAGAATACTGTTTTAATCTAATTAAATAGAAAGTTATTAATGTTTTTAAAATACTTCTTGTCAATATAATTTCAGATTTTCTAAATTTCATTCATACCAAAGATGCAGAGCTATTTGATCTCATGTCATCCTGTCAGCTCATCTTTTATGCCAAAGCAACAGTTTGCATTTTAGCTCCTGGAATGAATAATGGACTTGTTTTGTTTGTTTTTACACCGTTTTCTAATATTTTATTTACTTTCCACTTGTTTCCACTGTGGAGACAATAAGCACATGGGAAATTATTACCAAAATAACAATTAATTTGGTTATACATGCAGGCTAAAACAACTGAATATTTAATGTTTTCCCATTTTGATAATAATGATGCACAAACATCACAGAGCAGAGAGTCAGAATCCATCTATAAGGCTTTTTGATGCCACTTTTTACCCATTACATGTGACTCCAGGAACTATTATGACAAAAACAAGGAGCGCTAACACTTCAAAAGCATGCTCTCCTGACCTCTTGTGGTGGAGTTGGAATAACACCCTATAAATTACACTTTTATGGACTTTTCACATTTGTGTTCCACCTCCTGATAAAGAAAAGGGACATCAAAGCGTGGAGAGCCTTTAGATAATGTGGAACCGTAAAGACATCCTCAACAACTGGATGTGTGTTCAGCTAACGGTGATTATTCCAGCGCAGCTGATGACTTCAGCTCACATTATTCTGAATCTAAAACTTGTTTCATCTCCTACATACGATTAGAAGAAAAAGAAAAGAGGAGAAAACAGTTAGTGTGTTTTGTTGAGTGGAGGCGGATATTCACCGTAGTGCTCTGTGTGTGTGTGTGTGTGTGTGTGTGTGTGTGT
>NW_006800316.1:387106-390096 GCF_000485575.1 Poecilia formosa | reverse complement strand
GTTGTGACTTTGACCTCGCCTGCAGAGGTTTTGTGCTCCAGTCGAGATCTGGCTGCATTTTTTTCCTCTGCTCTGCTCCAGGATGAATATCTTTCACGAGTTTCAGGGACGCTCACTTCAGCTTGTGAGTCAGAACAAAAAAACGGCGTTACCACGGCAACTTGAAGGCTAGTGGCACTGAGGTAAAACGACGTGGATACAGATACTGTGATGCTTGTTAGTTGATGTCTTTTGTCTAGTTTCCTGAGAGGTTAATTTCTTGAGCTGAGGTAACAAAAGGCTCCTGAACGCACCACACGGAAGTCAGTATAAGGGGATGGCGTGTAGAGAAAAGGGAGGAAGTGGAGGCTTACCTGGAGCAAAAGTTATGGCAGATGCTCCAGTTTGAATAGCCCAGGTGGCATCCACAATGCTGCACAGTGACAACAGCAGCAGGCGGACTCACCTGTAAGCTTTTAAAGTGTTTCTTCAGTAGTTTTTATTTGGAATTTGTCTGCTGTTTCATTCATCTCATGCAAAGTAAACCATTCTCATCTGTTTCTGAACCAAATTTTGTATGGGTGCTCAACTCGCTCCTTTACTGAGTTAGCAGCTAAACGGCAACAAGATGATTTCCAGATAGCTCTTGGTGGAAAAGCTGAAACATGCGAGTGTTGTTCAGGTTGTCCTTGAAGGTTCAAAGAAACTGTTCGAGTACTGAACGTTTCTCAGACTGGACAGAGTGTAATCAAAAAATAGAAAAACTAAGAAACGTGACAAAAGCAAAAATCCCCCCAAAAAATGAACAGGTTGCCCGTTTCAGACTGGATCAGTACATGACCCAGCATCTGAGAGATTTAATGGACACAAACAACATGTAACTCATTCAGGTGCTGTTTGGATTCACCGCTTTCATTTGTCTGAGAAAGCCTGAGGCGAAGTTTCTTTCTCGCTTTGGAATCTAATGTTCGATAGTTTACACTTGCTCCATCTTTTCTTTTCTTTTCGCTCCTCTCCTGTTCATATTTGAAAGACTGATTATTAGCACCACGTCGGACTGAATTAGACTCAAGTACCCTTTCAGGATGAAGAAGCTGTGTTTCATCTCCTCTGTGTGGGCAAACAGAGAAAAATCCTTTCTCTCAGTAAATATTGATATTCAAATCAGATGTTTCATTGAGTTGTTTTTTAGAAGCGGTACATTAAACCTGTTACCTCGTTATCCATCTATTCTGAGACATCTTGGCCCTTACTGCTGATCTAGAGGTTGGGTGTTTTTTTTATTTTTTTAGAATGGTAAGCCTGTTTGTTATCCCTGTCTGGGTGAAGATGTGTTCGTTTCTCACCTTCAGCATTTGGCGGATCCGCCTGTGGAACCTGTGAAGCCCCTTGTCAGGTGCAACAGGATTCCAGCACCTCATCACCACTTGCATGATGTGGACTGGCAGATTCTGCAGCAAGTTCATACAAAACACATCCACAGTGCTCGTCAAAAGATCAAACTTTTTCATATTTTCTTAATGGAATCGGTAGAACTGGTTCTGGTTCAACAAGGAGAGGCTTTATGAATATTTAATTATAGGGGTCTTCACATTTTACACCCCAAGCTTCAGAGCTTCCGACTTACAGAGCAGTCGTCTCCCACTACTCCCCTGCTCAACTCCTCCAGACTAGCCAGCAACAATTAGCAAACACCTGGTGAAACTGTGCACCTGCTGAGGTCATTATACGAGCTACTTGTCAGTGTGACGATGGTAAAAAACAGTGCTAAAGGGTTAACACTGGGTATTCTCACATCCTTGATGCCTTATTTCTGGCGTACTGAGCAGCACTTTCTTCTATCCACCTGGCCTCAGATTGGCACAGTGTGCTAATCTGAAGTCTCTTTCATAGTGTTTGGCTACTTTATGATTAAATGATTTTGTTCTGACTATATCTTTCACACTATGAAGCACATTCTGCTAGAAGCTACCAGAAAGTGGCTCTGGCTGTTTTTCTATTACAGCCAGGCTAACTGTAGCTGCAGCTCAGGTGAAATTCCCTCTGCATTACGTCCCTCATCGTGATCACCCTGCTGACTCTCAGTAGAGCACATGTCCTGAAGAAACAACTGATTAGCTGATGTTTACCTCTACTCCATTCTGAGTCAGGTTTTATGTCTAAGTCCTGGCCTATTTTTTGCTTCGCAGGTCATCTGTGACAATCAGCCTGACTAGAAGCACATGTATGTAAACTGCATATTTAAAAATAATTGTCATTATTCTGACGTTTAGCAAACATCTGAATAATGACGTTTGAGAATTCTAACTGACCTGAAGCAGAAAAACCTTAGCTTAACTTGCCTTCATTTTATTTTTATGTCTGCTTGTTTTGCGTGACATTATATTGTTGACTACTTTGTCACCACATGTAAAATTTTGTCTTTTTGCTGTTCCAACGTCAATGAAATGCAGTGAATATCAGGTGTACAGATTTCTCTCCATTCATATTTTTGCGTGCCTTCATCAGAACATTGTATGTGACAGAGTTAAAACTAAACATTAGTTCACTTCAGCTCTAAATTGCAACAAATGTTATCTCAAGGCACTTTGCAAGAGTGTCATGTCCAATTCATATCCCATTGTTTATTTATAATCAAATCAATGTGGTTCATGTCAATACAATGCACTCAGATAGATTAGCATAGTGCGGTTCAGTCAAGTTGGTAATAATTATAATACATTAGTGCATTTGTGTAAACATGAAAGATAAAAAGCATTTTTCTCCTTTGTCCTCATTGTAGAAATCACATTTCTTATCCACACACTCATCTTTGTTTCTTCCATGAAAGCCCAACAAACATTTCCCTGAATCAAAGTATCAGGATGAGGCGTTGATTTTCCTAGATTGTTATGTGGATGAGGTGCTTTAAAGCAGAAAAAGAATTAAGCTGTGGTATGTGAGATACAGTGACGTGCGGTGAGGTTTCTATTTATTTTTCATAATTGTCCTCGCAATTATGAAAAATAAAT
>NW_006800316.1:382275-386338 GCF_000485575.1 Poecilia formosa | reverse complement strand
ACTAAATGCTCCAGTGCAGGACTAAATGCCCCAGTACTGGACTAAATGCCCCAGTGCAGGACTAAATGCCCCAGTGCTGGACTAAATGCCCCAGTGCAGGACTAAATGCCCCAGTGCAGGACTAAATGCCCGGTTCGCTACAGGCAGCCTGAGTCGGTCCCACTGACAGAAATAAAGGATGATTGTCTTTATATCAGACGTGCCAATATAAAGAAATGGTACCGCAACTGTCACTGTGACGCAGTAATGTTTGTGTTGCGGTGATGATTTCAAACACATGTTATGGAAGCAGACATTTGGTGCGACAAGAAAGACATGAAGTCCTGCTTTCAAAATGAAAATTTAAGCAACAGTACTACAAGTTTTGAGAACAAAAGAGATGAAATCCTGCTTTCAGATTGAAACTGTGTGCTCTTTGATTATGGCAGAAAAATTCCTCTGTGTAGGACAGGATCTATTTCATTACCTGAAATATTAATGTGATCTACTTCATAACATTTACTTGTCACTTTTAGTGTTTACTCTGAAATGTTTAATTACACATTACATGTTTAAAGACGGGCTCTTTCATCTGGTTTGCTTGTTACATGAAACGTTTTCTGCTAAATATCTGATTACATAGCTGTTCACTTTAATCACATAAAATGTTGATTTAAAAATATAATCTGTTTCACTACATGTATATTTATTACCTGACATATTTTAAATATCACATTTTTACTTGAAATGTGATCCATTTTGTCACCTGCCTACGTGCAACTTGAAGTGCTTGAATCAAACGTTTCATGAATGTTTACCACATTCATTTATTAGATGAGAGAAAACAGACACTTCCATGTTAGTATTCAACACATTTCAGCACAAAATAATGAGGAGAACAAATGCAATCTTCTTTATTACTATCTACATTTTACATAAAACGGTGCTAACTGTGCAAATATTTCAAAATAATGAGTGCAGAAAATCATATTTTTTTCCAATCTGGATTTTAATTAATATCAGTTAATATTAAGGCAGTTGCACATTAATATGTGCAGGTTTCATTTGCATTAGGTTTTACAACCACACTGGAACACATGTTCACTAAGCTGCAGCACGCACACACAATTTTTGTCAAGAAGTGTCGCCTCTTCACCCTCACATGTAAGCAGCAACCTAATTATTATAGTTCTGTGTAACATTTTGTATTTGCTCCTCATGCAGCCGATCGCTCTTTCCACATGAACTCTGAGGTGAGCTGCAGCTCGTGTGTCTCCGACATCTGTAGCATCCAGTTGACACCTCCCTTTAGTGAATGATGGCATTTTGAGCATCATTCCTTAGAAATACAGGAAATCCACCCATGTGGTGTTATACCAATAACGTATTTCAGAGTGTGTCAACCTTTGTACCAAGAGAAGGTCTGTGCACCTGCTTTTAAATCTGAGGGTCTTTCTGTGCCTAATTCAAAACAGTCAACAATAATTGCTGCACGTTTTCCTGTCTTTAATACTGTTGAAGTATTAAATTTTAACCATTCGTAAATATTTGAGAGGAATCAACTTCAATCGAAAAAAGCCCAGACAGAGTAGTGAAGGGAGATGAGATTTCATTGGAATTGCATTTTAAAACAATGCTAGGCTAAGTTCCTGGGTGTATCTTTAATCTTTGTATGTTTTTTTTTTGTTTATTTATTTTACTATCTATACATTCCATCACCATCTCAAGTTCTTGTGTGCTTTTTGGTCCCGTCAACACTTCACATTTTATGACATTTTCCAGATGTTAAAAAAAAAACAATGTAGGAATATTTCATCATGGAAGAAAGTATTGCTGAACCAGTATTCTGCTTTTCATACTTGACTTCTTGAATGTGTTAATGGATGTTTCTCATAGAAAGACATTACCGAACTGTATCTAAACTGTTTTAAAGTAAGCCTTTTTTTAATCTAGAACAATTATTTGCACAAATTTGCAATGGATGTGATCACTCTGCATCTGAAAGCAATGCCAAGTCACAAAAAACTGAACAGGTGAAGTTTGTAGAACAGGTTTGAGTCAGACACAAAACTTTTTCCTATGATTGTGTAACTTTTTGTGGGCTTTGTTTCAATGTGCTTTCCTCCTTCTCCTCCTAGATTAGGCAGCTTCTCCAAACAGAGTTTCTGTATTTCTTTGCCTTGCACTGTTATTGGCTCCAGAATGTAGGATAAAATTAATTTGATCAACTGTCTGTAATTTTCCAACAGCACTACATCAGGTGACCGTGATTTATTAGCTTCAGGGTCATCTTTTCAAACATCTAATTTTTTTTTATCTTTTGCAGCATATTTATTTGGTTTTACTCTCCTACAAGTTATCTTTCATTCAAAAGCTCTTTCACTACACCTCTGCAGTGCTCAGTTGAGTTATACCAGCATGAAAAGCTCATTCTGCCCTCAAAACCTATCAACTCTGAAAAATTATCTCTTCATAATGTCATGAGATGTGTGCAAATAGAGAGTGATGTAAATGAAAGTTACACAGTTATTTGTTTTTGCGAACTCTCCGCTCATCGTCACCGCCTTCACTTTGTGCCTCTATTCATTGAGGTGAAAATGTATAAAGTGATCCTCCGCCCATCAAGAAGGTTTATTTCTGGTCATAATGGCAGCTTCTCTTTATGGCTGCTATGGTTACCTTCACACCAGATTCGGTGCAGAGCTCAGGTTGGCGGTGTTATTGTCGCTTGTGCGTTCACCTCACTCTCGTCTCATAATAGATATTTTTCATTGGCGGAGGTGTGAGGCATCTCGGAGAAGGTGGGAGGGGGTGGGGGCGCTGTGTTAGCATGTGTGTGTGAGACAATGATGATGCATGAAATGGCATATGGAGAGGTGACAGGTTACTCTTCAAACACTTCGTCAACCACCACCGTGTCATGGTGGTGGTGTGTTTGGAGACGGAGAGGCTGCTGCTGAACTAGAGCAAGGAGATGGGAAGTAAATGCCATTATTTTATGCCCATTGAACACTAGACAAACAATACAAGGTAACTCAGTGTAATTGTGCTGTAAACCATAGCATGGGAGATAACACCAGGCTCTCTTGCGGACTGTGTGTAAGTCCAGGAGCATGTGGGAGTTGTAAGTCAGAGATGTGAAACAGGTGTCTCCAGGTTACTGAAGAATGTAAATGTAAACAAGACTGCTCAAACAAAAGACTGAAGCATGTACGAAACCTTAGGTGGCATACATCACTGAATACTGACCGTTCAAGACAGAAGTTGTGTATGCTTGTGTTCTTGTACTTGATATTGTAAGGACCATTTTCATGATAATGTAAGGACTGACTGCTCCTCCCGGGGCTCCATGCCTGTGCTGTTAGGGTTAGGGTTAAGGTGTGAATTGAATTTAGGTTAGGATTAGTGGTGTACAGTTTAGGTTCAGGGTTAGGTAGGGATAAGGTAGCTATAGAAGTCAATGCTAAGTTCCTCTGAAGATAGGTGACGATAGAAAGACATGCTACGTGCATGTGCACACACAAACACACACACACACACAAAAGGCACACACAGACTTATATTAAACCAATTTAGAGATCAAGAGTCATGTTTTTGTATTTCATAAGGTAAATAAAAGCCAAAATACCAGCAGGAAATGGAGGAGTGTCAGGACAAACACCTGGGACTTTTCTTGCTGTAAGGCAGCTGTTCTAACCATTGTGCCATCATGTGGGAACCATCTAAATTAACCCAAACTCAAACCAGTGCTAGGTATTAAGCAAAGTAATATTAAGTATTCTTACACCTCATCATGTTTAAATTACTAAAAAAAAAAGGCATTTGCAATCAATTTAAAACATGCAACAAAACAAATAAAACCATGCAGCAAATCAAAAAACACAAATCAGAAATCTTATTTTGAATTAATCCCACGCCCCTCCAATACCACCACCAGAGACAGATCCAGTATGGTACAGAATCTGTCCAGTATGGTGCAGGATCTGTCCAGTATGGTACAGGATCTGTCCAGTATGGTGCAGGATCTGTCCAGTATGGTACAGGATCTGTCCAGTATGGTACAGGATCTGTCCAGTATGGTGCA